>NC_048578.1:24107500-24268127 GCF_013265735.2 Oncorhynchus mykiss | reverse complement strand
ATGATTAGTTGATTATTTGTATCAGCTGTTTAGTGCTGGGCAAAAACCCAAACGTCCTGAGGACCGAGTTTGGGAAACCCTGCATTAGAGGCACCTTGATGTAAGATGCTGCAGTGTCTGACTTTAATTTTCTTGAATTCTGCTTATGAAACGTGCATATCTAAAAGTATTCCGACGTTATTAAAGTAGCCTACTTGGAATTTATTACTTTTCTTTTTACAAAAGCGGTATGTGAATTTGAGTTTGTGCACAATTTAACTTTAAAAAAAATAATAATAATTTTACACAAAGCTTTAGAATTTCTGAATTTATTGTCAAATTGATACAAAATGTGTTGTTGCATTTTGTATTTTCCTTCCCCAGTGTTTCATGGTAAAACCGAACAATTTTGTTCCTCAGGTTATCTCAGGACTTTCAATGTGTCTTTCTTGGTAGCACCACATTGTGGAGAGTCTGCCACTTCTCATCCTTATTCATTCTGAAAGCTGTTCTCTCTAGGGCAAACACCAGGATTTTTTCCCCTCCATGAAGCCAATGGACAGCTTATGTCCAGAGAGGCGAGCCTTACACATAATTCTGTGGGCACAGTACAGAGTAAATACATTTAGCATTTTTATATTCATATCCCGGGGTTCAACTGATCTTTGTTCTGAACCACATAAAACATTCATGTTCTTATTTGTTTACTTTCAAACCCACGGAAATAAAGCCTCGCTCTGTATCCTCTTAGATGTGTAAAATAAATGTTTATTGACTAATGTTATATTTAGACTAAAGCCCCCCATTTTCACTTCCTACCATATGGCATGGGGATTTTCAGCATTTTAAATTGCATATTTAAAATGGTGCCAAGGCATAAAGCTGCAAAAGTCTGCAAAGTAGCTCCATTCTTTTATGACTAATAAAATAACATTTAAGCAAGGGTGGATTAAGTACTAAAATAAATATATGATAACTTGAAACTATTACATTTAGTCCTATATTCAGTTACAGTTGGTAATAGTAGGAGAAAGAAAACATGAATGTTTTAGTAGAGATAATTAGGCAGACCTTAGTGAAATAGGGAAAGGCAAGGCTTCAATGAGACATCGCACAAATAATTCCAATCTTAGTTGTGATTCTGGTAAAAATAGTTGAGAACCATTACTTATCTGCAACACGGCAAGACACGTGTGTGTGTGTGTGTGTTTTATTTATATATATATATAAAATAGTAGACGTTGGTTCAACACGAGTTGTAAAATGGCACATTTTCTGGGGGATTGGGTTCTCTTGACCTGATGAAGAGGATGGCTGTGTTTGCCATTTGGGTGGTCCTGAGCTTCGTTAGGACCTACGCCCGCCTTCGACTGGATGTGTTGTGTGGCTCTCTGGGGCTCTATGGGGATCTCCAAGATGGGGGGAGAGTATAGCCGGCGCTGGCCCCTCTCACCGTGAAGGCCCAGCTTGTCAAACTTAATGTACATTTTCCAACGCGTGGAGAGGTGAGGTGAGGCCGATTGGCACACAAACTTCTCTTTGTGTGCTTTTAACAATACCTCTTCCAGATGTCTCATGTTTGGTCTGTGAATTAATACTTATCAAAATGGTGATGTTTTGATAGTGTTTTTATTGGGTTCCACTGAACAGTGCTAATAGCTAATGAAGACTACTAAAAACACAAAAACAGCCACTAACTCACCACGTAAGCAGGGAAACTTTGGGTCTGTTGAGTCTTTTAAACAGAAATAAAGTTTGTGTCTGACTGCAGGGGATGGGTGGGGATAGCTCGTATGCTGTAACACCAAGGGCAATTATTCATTGCACTCTTCAATTTAGCTTTACATTGACACTGTATAGTCTAGATGTAGTCACTGTGAACACTCGCGCTTCCTTCCTCAGAGAAACAGGGACTTGTGTGGTGGGGGTCAGCTCGTCCAGCCGTATCCACACTGTACGCTCGGCTCGCCATAAGCGCACTAGGCCAATGAAGGGCCCTCATCACACCGACAAACTCCTCACTGTCTGGTCTTCTTTTCTTTTCTCAACCACCCCTTTCATTTTCCAGAGGAGGAAAATATTTATTTAGATTTGGTTTTGTACCCCTTAGCTCTCTCTCCCTCTCCCCACCTCCCTCTTATATAAATTGGGATAGTAGTCTTCTTTTGCTTATAATTTTGTGTTTAATTATCTGTATTTTTCTTAACACCACATATTTCTCCTTACTCTCCTCGACTTGGCAGAGAACGACACAATGCAAACAGCTATTCCCAGGCTAATAAGTGCTCGTTTTTTTCCGGCCAGGGGTATTGAGAATGTTTAAATTACAGGGTAAGCATACCTATTCATCCCCCTGAATCTCTCCTCTGGATATTCTTGGATTTGGAGTGTGTGTGTGACCTGCCAGAGGCGAGCGGTTAAAAATTAAAGATTAATCTATGATTTATTGTTTCCAATATGTACATGAACAAAGTCAACGTTTTATTACAGAAATCCCTCTCCCAAAATATAGGCTCCAGTTACGACTGACTCGTGAGCTTTGTTAAAACAAACGCCTATAAAAGGAACCCAAACAACCGAGATGGAAAGCTCACAAATTACAGTACAATTGCATTTGTCTTCTCTTGTCACGTTGTTTTCCAGTTGATCGACTTACGTTCACTTTTTAGTCAGAAGTTGATGATATGAAAAAGAAGCTAACATGGCAAGCCAAACGTTGATAGTTTTGTAATATGTGGGCTGCATTGCAGCAGCTTTTGTTTGAGACATTGAAGTCCTTTAATAGTTTCTTAAGATTTTAAGTTTCTCCATTTCCTCTTCCCTCAGGCAACTTGAATGTTACCCTGCAAGTGTGGGATATTGGAGGTCAAACGATTGGAGGGAAAATGCTGGATAAATATGTCTATGGTGCTCAGGTACTGTAACACACACACACAATAAACACTGAGGTGGTCTGTCGTAGTTCACGTTAGAGCTCTGAACTTTTTAACTGTACAAATGTACAATGTAATAGTGTTTCCCTATTAGGCTTGGGTAGTTAATAAGCCTTTATGATAATATTAGTGCCACAGGACCAAGTTTTGCTACTTAGCTGGTCATATGGACTAGACTATGTACAGTATGAGGGGGAGTAAGAAACACCTTTCTCTCTTTCTCCCTTCCCCCGCTCTAACGTCATTATTTATTAACAAAATAAGCATATTTACAACTGATTGTGAATAGAGCGAGGTTTGTGTTGACACTGCAATAACACGTGTGTGGGAGTGTTATGTTTGTGCTTTTGCCTCATTCCGCTAAGCAACATCCCTAACTTGTTGTTGCTATATAGGCTACCATTATCTGTCACCCAAAGCCACAGTCTACGCTCTCAAAGCTGCACTTGTTTGATGAGGTATAGATATAGCTATAGATCTGGTTTACCTGAAGAGCATGGGGCCTGTGTGGGATGTAGAGACCGAGACAACACTTGAGGCTGTTGGTGGGTGTGTAGGTCAGTCATGTCTGTACTGTAATACCACCTCAGACGCCCTGCCCGCTCACTCACACACAACAACAATGTGTCGTCCATCAATGCCACATTGGAATACTTTGCTCTGCGGGTTTCTCACCAGAGCTTTATGGGGCTTTCACGACCATTGTTCGACGCGCCACGGGCGACAATCAATCATAGTCATTGGTAGCGACGCGCTGTAATTGTAACTGACACAAACTGTCGTCACCGGCCTTGTGTTGTGACATTGCGTGTCCCGGACCAGACGCTTCCTGAAGAAAAAGGAGCTGCAATTCTGTTTCATGATGATGCAATCAAAGGCGAAGTAGTCTATTTATTTTGGCTCCTTTTCATATTCTATAGTCTTTTGGAATGGTAAAGAGAGAAATGGACACAATGTTGGCACTTGAGGCTTTTGTTTTTAACATGTACACTGAAGTGTTTCATCTTTGTTTACATATCAACTAGTACAGACGCCAGCTTTAACGGTCTGGTTACTCCGATGGTCACCTTTTGTGCTTTGCTATAGGACTACTTCCGTTTTTGTACCTATGCTGACAATACTTACAAATTATTTTGACGAAGAGAGGGGGATGAGACCTCCTTCATAACCACACGTATATTACCCTCTTTTATTTGTAAGCACAGACAACAGAGCCAATTTTGTGGCCAGGGAACCTAACCTAACCCCCCTTACCTCCTATGCTTGTTGGACTGGATGGACAAAACTCTGCGGTTCCCCTCGCCCCGATGTCCACAAACAGACAAATTAGAGCGTAGGCATAGTGGTTCGGCTGTATGTTCTTAGCATGTCTCTCTGCATCTGTAACAGCGATCTAGATCTTTAATGCCATGACTAACTTAGAGAGAGCTGAGGAGGTGCGAACTCCTTGGGGAGTGTGTGTTTTGAGATGGATGGGGGTAGGAAGAGGACTGTCTTTTCTCAGACACTAGTGCCACCTGCTGTTCACACTCAACCTCTCTGTCATGTTTGTTCTCATCTTATGTCAAATTGAATTTGTTTTCGGATGTTGTGATGACATAATTTCAGATTTTCCATGGTATTGTTTTTCAGGGTGTTCTTCTAGTGTACGACATTACAAACTTCCAGAGCTTTAAGAATCTGGAGGACTGGTACGGCATGGTCAAGAAGGCCAATGAAGAGTGTGACGTACAGCCTGTGGTCTCCCTGGTGGGAAACAAAAGTGAGTATCGCTGATGCACCTGCACGCACACATGCAGGTGCAGGTAGCCTAGTGGTTATGAGCGTTGGGCCAGTAACTGAAGGTCACTGGTTTGAATCCCCGAGCCAGCAATGTGGAAAAATCGGTTAACCCCCAACAACAACTGCTCCCCGGGTGATGACGTGGACTTTGATTAAGGCAGCCCCTGCGCCGATCTGATTTAGAGGGGTTGGATTAAATGCGGAAGACACGTTTCGGTTGAATGCATTCAGTTGTGCAACTGACTAGGTATCCACTTTCCCCCTTTCTTTTCTTCTGTTCATAGACCATGCTGTTACACATC
Source organism: Oncorhynchus mykiss (assembly GCF_013265735.2). Taxonomy (NCBI): domain Eukaryota; kingdom Metazoa; phylum Chordata; class Actinopteri; order Salmoniformes; family Salmonidae; genus Oncorhynchus; species Oncorhynchus mykiss. Next base: position 24,263,131 of record NC_048578.1, on the reverse strand, counting down.
ATAAATGTATTTTTCAGTGCAGTAAAGAAAAATCACTTTTTCTCTGCCGGACCATTTTGTTAATATTTTTTTTCACTTTTCTTGACACTGCATAATTTAGCAGTACAGCAGCAACCATATTACTGCACCCAGCTCTATTCTGCAGTACAGCAGCAACCATATTACTGCACCCAGCTCTATTCTGCAGTACAACAGCAACCATATTACTGCACCCAGCTCTATTCTGCAGTACAGCAGCAACCATATTACTGCACCCAGCTCTATTCTGCAGTACAGCAGCAACCATATTACTGCACCCAGCTCTATTCTGCAGTACAGCAGCAACCATATTACTGCACCCAGTTCTATTCTGCAGTACAGCAGCAACTATATTACTGCACCCAGCTCTATTCTGCAGTACAGCAGCAACCATATTACTGCACCCAGCTCTATTCTGCAGTACAGCAGCAACCATATTACTGTACCCAGCTCTATTCTGCATTACAGCAGGTACCATATTACTGCACCCAGCTCTATTCTGCAGTACAGCAGGTACCATATTACTGTACCCAGCTCTATTCTGCAGTACAGCAGGTACCATATTACTGCACCCAGCTCTATTCTGCATTACAGCAGCAACCATATTACTGTACCCAGCTCTATTCTGCAGTACAGCAGGTACCATATTACTGTACCCAGCTCTATTCTGCATTACAGCAGCAACCATATTACTGTACCCAGCTCTATTCTGCAGTACAGCAGCAACCATATTACTGTACCCAGCTCTATTTTGCAGTACAGCAGCAACTATATTACTGCACCCAGCTCTATTCTGCAGTACAGCAGCAACCATATTACTGTACCCAGCTCTATTTTGCAGTACAGCAGCAACCATATTACTGTACCCAGCTCTATTTTTGCAGTACAGCAGCAACCATATTACTGTACCCAGCTCTATTCTGCAGTACAGCAGCGACCATATTACTGTACCCAGCTCTATTCTGCAGTACAGCAGCAACCATATTACTGTACCCAGCTCTATTTTGCAGTACAACAGCGACCATATTACTGTACCCAGTACGATATACTGCATTCTCGGGAACAGGCCCAGATCCCTGTGATTTGTGTGAAGAGGAGGCGGAGAAAAAGGGTCCGGAGGGCGGGCTGCCTTCTGAGAATTCGTAGGTGATCGTAAAAACACCCACTTCCTTCCATTCTTCTAGCAAATGTACAATCTTTGGACAATAAAATAGATGACAGTCGCGGAAGATTAAGCTACCAACGGGACATTCAAAACTGGAATATCTTATGCTTCACGGAGTCGTGGCTGAATGATGACACTATCAACATACAGCTGGCAAGTTATACGCTGCACCGGCAGGATAAAACAGCGGTGTCTGGTAAGACAAGGGACTATGTATTTTTGTAAATAACAGCTGGTGCACGATATCAAAGGAAGTCTTGAGCTATTGCTCGCCTGAGGTAGTGTGGTCTACAGCTTATCATGAGATTCTTGATCTACCTAGAGAGTTTATCTGTATTTTTCGTAGCTGTTTACATACAACTACAGTCAGAGGCTGGCGCTGAGACCGCATTGAATGAGCTGTATTCCGCCATAAGCAAACAAGAAAACGGTCAACCAGAGGCGGAGCTCCTAGTAGCCGGGGACTTTAATGCAGGGAAACTTAAATCAATTTTACCAAATTTCTGTCAGCATGTTAAATGTGCAACCAGAGGGGGAAAAAAACTCTGGACCACCTTTGCTCCACACACAGAGATTCATACAAAGCTCTCCCTCGCCTTCCATTTGGCAAGTCTGACCATAATTGTATCCTCCTGATTCCTGCTAAACAAGCAAAAATTTAAGCAGGAAGCCCCAGTGACTAGATCAATAAAAAGTGGTCAGATGAAGCACATGCTTAAGCTACAGGACTGTTTTGCTAGCACAGACTGGAATATGTTTCGGGATTCCTCCAATGGCATTGAGGAGTACACCACATCAGTCACTTCGTCAATAAGTGTATCGATAAAGTCGTCCCCACAGTGACCGTACGTACATACCGGAAGCCATGGATTACAGGCAACATCCAAACTGAGCTAAAGGTTAGACCTTCCGCTTTCAAGGAGCGGGACTCTAACCCGGAAGCTTATAAGAAATCCTGCTATGCTTTCCGATGGACCATCAAACAGGCAAAGCGTCAATACAGGACTAAGATCGAATCATACTACACCGGCTCTGATGCTCGTCGGATGTGGCAGGGCTTGCAAACCATTACAGACTACAAAGGGAAGCACAGCCGAGAGCTGCCCAGCTACATGAGCCTACCAGACGAGCTAAACTACTTCTATGCTCGCTTCAAGGCCAATAACGCTAAAACATGCATGAGAGCACCTGCTGTTCCGGAAGACTGTGTTATCACACTCTCCGCAGCCAATGTGAGTAAGACCTTTAAACAGGTTAACGTTCAAGGTCGCAGGGCCAGACGGATAACCAGGACTTGAACTGTGAGCATGCGCTGACCAACTGGCAAGTGTCTTCACAGAAATTTTCGACCTCTCCCTGTCTGAGTCTGTAATACCAACATGTTTTCAGCAGACCACCATAGTCCCTGTGCCCAAGAACACCAAGGTAACCTGCCTAAATGACTACCGACCCGTGGCACTCACGTCTGTAGCCATGAAGTGCTTTGAAAGGCTGGCCATGGCTCACATCAACACCATTATCCCAGAAACCCTAGACCCACTCCAATTTGCATACCGCCCCAACAGATCCACAGATGATGCAATCTCTGTTGCACTCCACACTGCCCTTTCCCACCTGGAGTAAAGGAACACCTATATGAGAATGCTCTTCATTGACTACAGCTCAGCATTCAACACCATAGTGAAACTCAAAGCTCATCAATAAGCTAAGGACCCTGGGACTAAACACGTCCCTCTGCCACTGGATCCTGGACTTCCTGACAGGCTGCTCCCAGGTGGTAAGGGTAGGTAACAACACATCCATCCGCAACTCTGATCCTCAACACAGGGGCCCCTCAGGGATGCATGCTCATTCCCCTCCTGTACTCCCTGTTCACTCATGACTGCACGGCCAGGTACGACTCCAACACCATCATTAAGTTTGCTGATGACATAACAGTGGTAGGCCTGATCACCGACAACGATGAAACAGCCTATAGAGAGGAAGTCAGATACCTGGCCGTGTTGTGCCAGGACAACAACCTCTCCCTCAACGTGATCAAGACAAAGGAGATGATTGTGGACTACAGGAAAAGGAGGACCGAGCACGCCCCCATTCTCATCGACAGGGCTGCAGTGGAGCAGGTTGAGAGCTTCAAGTTCCTTGGTGTCCACATCACCAACAAACTAACATGGTCCAAGCACACTAAGACAGTTGTGAAGAGGGCACAACAAAACCTATTCCCCCTCGGGAGACTGAAAAGATTTGGCATGGGTCCTCAGATACTCAAAAGGTTCTACATTTGCACCATCGAGAGCATCCTGACTGGTTGCATCACTGCCCGGTATGGTAACTGCTTGGCCTCCAAACGCAAGGCACTACAGAGGGTAGTGCGAACGGCCCAGTCCATCACTGGGGCCAAGCTTCCTGCCATCCAGGACCTCTACACCAGTCGGTGTCAGAGGAAGGCCCTAAAGAGTATCAAAGACTCCAGCCACCCTAGTCATATACTGTTCTCTGCTACCGCACGGCAAGCGGTACCGGAGCGCCAAGTCTAGGCCCAAAAGGCTTCTAAACAGCTTCTACCCCAAGTCATAAGACTCCTGAACACCTAATAAAATGCCTACCTGGACTATTTGCATTGCCTCCCCCTCTTACACCGCTGCTGGCCTCTGTTGTTATCATCTATGCATAGTCACTTTAATAACTCTACCTACATGTACATATTACCTCGACTAACCGGTGCCTCCACACATTGACTCTGTACCAGTACCCCCCCCCCCCCCCCCCCCCCCCCCCCCCCCGGCACATTGACTCTGTACCAGTACCCCCTGTATATAGTCTCGCTATTGTTATTTTACTGCTGGTCTTCAGTTACTTTTATTTCTTATTCTTATCCATATATTTTTTAACTGCATTGTTGGTTTGGGGCTCGTAAGTAAGCCTTTCACTGTTGTATTCAGCACTTTTGATTTATTTTGTGGGACAGCAGCGACCATATTACTGTACCCAGCTCTATTTTGTGGTACGGCGGCGAGCGTATTACTGTACCCAGCTCTATTTTGGAGTACGGCGGCGAGCGTATTACTGTATCCGGCTCTATTTTGTGGTACGGCGGCGAGCGTATTACTGTACCCAGCTCTATTTTGGAGTACGGCGGCGAGCGTATTACTGTACCCAGCTCTATTTTGTGGTACGGCGGCGAGCGTATTACTGTACCCAGCTCTATTTTGGAGTACGGCGGCGAGCGTATTACTGTACCCAGCTCTATTTTGGAGTACGGCGGCGAGCGTATTACTGTATCCGGCTCTATTTTGGAGTACGGCGGCGAGCGTATTACTGTACCCCGCTCTATTTTGGAGTACGGCGGCGAGCGTATTACTGTACCCAGCTCTATTTTGGAGTACGGCGGCGAGCGTATTACTGTATCCGGCTCTATTTAGCGGGAGGGTAGCGAACGTATTATTGTATCCGGTTCTATTTAGAGGGACGGTGGTGAACGTGTTACTGTATCTGGCTCTATTTAGAGGTACGGTGGCGAACGTGTTACTGTATCCGGTTCTATTTAGAGGTACGGTGGCGAACGTGTTACTGTATCTGGCTCTATTTAGAGGTACGGTGGCGAACGTGTTACTGTATCTGGCTCTATTTAGCTAGAAACAGGAGGTTGATTTTTCTATTGGGGCTGTTGATTATTCGCTTCCCCTTCTGTCTCCACTCCTCTGATCCTGTTTGTGTGTGCATGTGTGTAGGAGTGTGTTGCAGTCGATAATACCAGATAGGCCTTTGTGTGTAACGGCTCAAGCTAATTGATGTGTTTCGATTAGCTAATTGATAGAGAGGAGCAGGGTCTCCTGGGGCGATGGGAACGGTGATGTTTGCGTGCTCTGGGGAGTGACCCTCAGTGATTTAAGACCCTAATGTGGTGGCTACAGGGCACCCTCCCACTACTCTAACTCCCGCCTGGACACCACTTTGGATGAGGAGAGGATCTTAGATGATAACCAGACAACCTTTTCCAAACCCCCCCTCTCCCCACCCGCATCTCTCCAAAATAAAGACTAATAATGATGACTGTGTTTTTTTAAACATCCCCTCTGACAGATGGGGAGACATTGCTGCCGCCGTGTTATTGTAAAGCACCCAGTCACAGCCCCGTGTGTAATGATGGCTGTCGACTGTCCAGCCTCGAACCCCTCCGCCCCACTCCTCCTCCACCCCAGTGATGAATGGCCCACAGAGTGGTATCTACACAGGAAGCCTCTCTAATGTTACTCAACGGGGCCTTTAGGTCAGGGCTTAATACGCCTGTCTAGAGTAGGGATTCTCTTGTCTTCGCATTAGGGCGCATCTCTTAATGCCCGGGCCTAACGACAGGCGCCTCCGTATTTAGGCTACATTTTGTATACTGTCGGTGAGTGTGTCTGTGTATACGTGTGTGTAAGTGCGTTTGTTATAGTGTGTGTCAGTGTGTATACTGTAATATGTATTTAAGAAGTGTATAGCCCTCTGTCAGGGTCCCCCCTTCGCCCGCTCAGTCAGTCTGCTCTTAATGGCCATATTGCTAAGAATCGCCCATGTGTGTTTTTTTGGCTCCTACAGTTCGCAAAGAAGAAAAACAAAATCCCACACAGATTGCCCTACCCGGAGCAATCAATTACCTAGCGAGACTTTATGAATCCCTGAACCCTCTCACGGACTCAGTTTCTTCAGAGGGCATGAAGAGAGAGTTAGTCTAGCTATCTTGTGGGAATTGCCCACACAGACATTTCTGTTTTGCTTTCTTTTTTCCCCCTCCCCTGCTCCGTCGTCTTTCTCTCTTTTGCCGAGGAGCCCCTCTAACAATTTTACGTATCATAGTTATTTTTATTTTTACCAAGTGCCCGGCCGTCACCCTGTTATAATGAATAGAACAAAAAATATTCAGCATTCTTGGGGGGAATGTTGAGATTTTGTTTTGTAGGTTCCCATGAAATCCAAATGAGTGAAGTAGCCACCAGCCCTCAGACCATGTCAACTGAAATAGAAGGACCCAACCAGGAGCTTATAAGAGCATGATTTGCACTATACAGATTTATGAGAGGGCATGTCCTCTGGGAGATGCCTTCTCTCTCTTAACCACTGACATGTTTTACTGTTGTTTCCCTTCATTCACTCTCACTTATCATATATGCAGTACTAGTGTGTTATCGACTTGCTTTTGGATGTCTACAGTATTGTGTATAAACAGAGAGGGTAAGGCTTCAAAGAGGACAGTCTGACCCCCACCACTTATTTGTACCTGTGCAATGCTTTTGAGACAAACTCAAATACCCCCCCCCCCTTATCTTTGCCAAACCTCAGTATACTTAGCCTAATTGGGCTTAAACGGATATCTTATTTGGGATGCTGTTGTTCCCTCCTCTCCTTACCCTGGCCTGCCTGACCGCCCTCCACTGCCATTTGGCTAGTGGGGAACAGCCTCCCCATTCTCTGTTTAACACGGCCGTGTAGGGTTAAGGTGCCGTGTTAAGCCGGCGTTGTGCACCTCCTTGCCCTCCACATGCTGTCCAGACCCTTGTGTTAAATAATGGCACCACTTGTAACAATTCAGGGAGGAAGCCAATTAAATGTTTTATTGAGGACACACGTGTATACAAACGCACGCACACAGAAACGCGCGCACGCACACAGAAACGCGCGCACGCACACAGAAACGCGCGCACGCACACAGAAACGCGCGCACGCACACAGAAACGCGCGCACGCACACAGAAGCGCGCGCACGCACACAGAAACGCGCGCACGCACACAGAAACGCGCGCACGCACACAGAAACGCGCGCACGCACACAGAAACGCGCGCACGCACACAGAAACGCACGCACGCACACAGAAGCGCACGCACGCACACAGAAGCGCACGCACGCACACAGAAACACACAAACGCACGCGCACACAGAAACACACAAACGCACGCGCACACAGAAACACACAAACGCACGCGCACACAGAAACACACAAACGCACGCGCACACAGAAACACACAAACGCACGCGCACACAGAAACACACAAATGCACGCGCACACAGAAACACAACTATGCACACACAGACGGACACACACACAGAGAAACATAGAGACACTCAAACACTTGCAGAAGGTGGGTTTTTCTAGGAACACATGGGTAATGGAAGAATGCTCAGCTCTTGGTCTGTCTAAACATACTATAACTGTTTATTACAGCACAGCCCAGTGTTACACCGTATGGTACACAGTATCCTCTCAGGAAAATGTAGACTTCATATGCATGCAGTCTCCCTCACTTATCCAGATATTGTTTTCCTTTTATTATTCAATGTATGTTTCAAAATATTTATATTTTTTGTTTTACTGTCATACAACTTCTGAAATACTGATTGATAGTCTTAAAGGTGGTATTTGGGCTAGTTTGAGACCTGTGGTTCGTGTAGGTAAAGGTGTCGCACTGCACGCTCTGTGAATTCATGATATATTATGTCTTCACTTATAGGTGAACGATGGCACCATTAATTGTTAGAATTGGTCTTTCTAGTGTAGCTGCAGCTTCCTAAAGGGCTTTGAACTTGCAGATTTAATCATCTGTTGTTATGTTGAATATAGTGAATAAGGATGTATAGTGGGGTCTGAAATTATAGACCCCCTTGATTTTAAAAATGTGCAATATTGACTGTATTAAATAAATAATACAAATACTGAGCTTTTATTGTATTCTCCCAAAAATTGGGAAATTATATAATTTCTAATAATACATTTGCTTAGGGAAAGATTTTGTTTCACATCTAATACTTTTTTCTTCTTCTCAAAGGTAGATCCAAATTGACACCGGTAAAATTTATTATAAATAAAGTAGTCAAAAGTTTAGTATTTGGTCCCATATTCCTAGCACGTAATGATTACATCAAGCTTGTGATTTTACAAACTTGTTGGATGCATTTGCTGTTTGTTTTGGTTGTGTTTCAGATTACTTGGTGCCCAATAGAAATTGTTTACCATTAATGTATTGTGTCATTTTGGAGTCACTTTTATTGTAAATAAGAATAGAATATGTTTCTATGCACCTCTACATTAATGTCACGGATAATCCTGAATTAATTGTGAATAATGAGTGACAAAGTTACAGAGAGTCAAAGACCACCCCCCCTCCCCCCAAGACATGCTAACCTCCCATGTTATTGGTAATGGTGAGAGGTTAGCGTGTCTTGGGGGTATGAACTTTGACCCCCTGTAACTTTCTCACTCATTATTATTTCCGATTCATTCAGGATTATCCGTAATCATGGTAGCCTCCACATTAATGTAGGACTGTTCAGAATCATACTATATTCTTATTTATAATAAAAGTGACTCCAAAATGACCATTTAATTTGTGTTGGTCACAGCATAATCTGAAACGCAACCAAAACATACAGCAAACATCCAACAAGTTTGATGTAGTCATTGTGTGCTTTGGAATATGGGACCAAATACTCAACTGTAGACTATTTTATTTATAAGAATCTTGGCATGTCAATCATTTTGACCCATAACTTCTGGATATTTTTTTTAGTATTACTTGCTAAACAAAATGTTTTTCTCTGAGCAATTGTATTAGTATAAAATAATTTCCCTTTTTTTTGAGCATACAATATAGCTCAGTGTTTGTATTTATTTTACACAGCCATTGTGTCAAATGTCATACCCTACTCTATAGTTTATCTATGCAATGAATGACGTGCTAGCTAAGTCAATGTATCGTAAATAGTTGATCAAGTACAACTTTTTTTTCATTTGATATTTTGTGATGTTTCATGATCCTCTTAAAGGGATAGTTCACTGATTTTATATATTTATTTCCTTACGTTGAATGCAGTCTATGAACAAGGAGTGACTACAATACACTCATTTGTTTCGTTAATTAAACTAGCTACTGCAAACAATATGCATCATTAACATTTTTTGATCAAAATCCATGTTCCCGTGTAGTATGTTTTTAAATGTAATGTCCAAAATAAATAATCTACAAATAATTTAAACCAATTAATTGAGGAACCCAATCCATTTAAGAGGTGATTATGGTATGACATTTGATACATGCTAAACATTGCAGATTGATTTACATGAGGAATTTATCCCGACATGCTATTGTTGCTAATTGTTTGCATTGGCCAGTTGAACAAAACCAAGTGTGGATTGCAATCACTCCTTGTCCAAAGACTGCTTTAATGTAAGGAAACAAATTATTTTAAAATGCTAAATCACCGAACTCTCCCTTTTTAAAACCTTGAAATACTGTGTTTTACCTGAATAATTACCTGAATAATTTATCGAATGTATTTAACAAGTGGCATGTTTATGCTGACATTGGAACTGTGCACCCTCTTTTCATTCTGCAGTTTATCAAGCCAATTTGTTTTTATTAAGAGGGGACCACTGGACCCCTGCCCCTTCCCACCCACCCATTCCCCTTCGATATCACTATCCCTTAGGAGCTCTGGGGGCATCCATCATGGGCTCCCACAGCCCTTATTTGGGTGACTTAAATGGGTTCAGTTCTCTTAACCCCTCCTCATCACTCATGCCTTTTAGCACGGAGGTTCTGACACTTTTTTTTTTGCCTCATCCACACTGGCTCGCCATGGGAAATGTTCCAGATCCATGCTTTTTTGCCATGGGACATGTTCCAGATCCACGCTGGCTCTCCATGGGACATGATCCCTCGTCTGGCTGGGAGATAAGACTCCTGCACCGAGAGACTGTTCCTCTCTTTTTTCCCTCTCTCTCTCTCGCTCTCACACACGTTGCTCTATCTTTCTTTCAGTCACACGCTCAGCCCTGTACTTACACACTATCTTTCTTTCAGTCACACGCTCAGCCCTGTACTTACACACTATCTTTCTTTCAGTCACACGCTTAGCCCTGTACTTACACACTATCTTTCTTTCAGTCACACGCTCAGCCCTGTACTTAGTGTGTAAGTACAGGGCTGAGCGTGTGACTGAAAGAAAGATAGTGTGTATCTTTCTTTCAGTCACACGCTCAGCCCTGTACTTACACACTATCTTTCGGGAAATTTGAATTAACATGTTCTCTTTCCCTGCCTTTTACAGTAATGTCTTTGTTGGCTATGTGTCTCAAACAACATGCGTGTTTACCTTCTAAATGGTACGACAAACCTTTCCACATACCGTTACCCATCCCACTCTTCTTCACTGCCACCTATTCGGCCATGTGAAAACTCAAATGCCTATTTATCAAAACTCGGTTCTCGTACAGATGTAGGATCTTCATTTCATCACCTTGTTGCAGGATAACCTTCCTACAATGCAAGAAATGTAAAACTTGTAGTGTATATGAGGTTTATAAAAGCTTCTGAAGTTTGTAATTTCCATTTTGAGATTTGAGTTATTCCCTTGTGAAAAATGTATAAAACCCTACAAAAAAATAAATCCACATATTTATATTTCCTATTGCTGCAGGATTATTTTCCTGCTGTAGCAAACTGGCTCAAATTAAGATCCTACATCTGTATAACATCTCTAAACTCGGTTGTCGTTATAAAATGTCTCTCCTTCACCAACATTGTCCGGACGGAGTTGTTTGCCCTCTTGGCAAGGCCCAGGGTGGAGGCCTCCCCCTCCTCCTCTCCACTCCCCTCAACCCCCTGCCCCAGTAAAGCTGCCACAGTTCCTGTCTGTTCTGTGTAGGCCTGCAAATTTCTTAATAGAGATGCTCAGAAGTCCAGGAGCCCGGAGGAGCTCAATGCGCTTCTGTTTTTGGTTTAGCTCAGAAATGTTTTTCCTGGCTTGGCCCGCTCGTACTTAGGTCCTCTTACAACAAACTAAAAGGCCCTAATTGCCCCCGAGGGGACGGTTTAGCCACAATAGACATGTGGTGGGACAAAAGCCCAGTCCTTCGCCCCCCCCCCCCTCCCCCAGATATAGGAGATGTACACGTCAGCAGTGTCTGTGTAGCGCTGCAGGGAGGGTGACCGCCGGTTCGACACTGTAAAACATTATATATACAGTCTATAGATCCCAGTAAGGGATGGTGCATGCTTGGGTAAAGATTAGGAATGTTTACAGTATACACCAAGTTCAGCGTTTCCTGTTATTTTTTTTATTTTTATTTTTTTTTTCATTTTATTAAAGGGAAACACTGGCCAGATTGGATGTTTATTGTATCGAATCCGAAGTACGACTGCATTAGCTAAAGCAGCAGGCCCTTTTGGCTCAAAATAATTCTGTGATAATTAGAGATTCAGGTTACTATGACGCAGTGGGAGGCTGAGGATGAATGGGAAGGTTTAGCACTTTGTTGCAGATAAGCCAGCCAGTCACCCAATGGAAATATGGCGGCCATTTGAAAATATACCTGTACACGCATCTCTCCTACTCTGTCCCGAGCCTGAAGTAAAATGAAAAGTCCTCATTCATTTTAGCCATCCATAAAGCAAATATTGTTGCACGTGCAGTAGATGATCAGTCTTCGGATGCCTTCTTGTGTGGTAAGTCACGGGCCATTTAAGTTGCACAACGCAGCACAGCTTAGCCACCTGACCCAACGGCAGCCTGGAACCATCATCACGGTCAAACTGCGCTTTATTTCTTTGGGTTTCTCCACAACATTGATATGGAGGAATGCCTGGACTAAGCTTACACAGCATAGGATACTTGCCGATGCTGCTTTGGATTCGCTAGCATCACGTTAATAGAGCCTTTAGCTTCATATTATGCTTTTGACTGTTATTTGAGAGTGGGATGGAAAGCACCTCCTTCGTTCTTATTTTGCAGTGTTGCATTTCAATCTTTAAAGTGGAACTGAGCACTGTAGCAACATGAAATCTTATTAATGTACATGTTCATGTACACCCCCAGGAAGAATATGATGCCTTTTTTTACATGAGCACTTAGTAGACATGGTCATTTTCACGTGTTCATACTTTCATGTTTCATAGAATGTTTGGGAATGACTAACATGCTGTCCAAACCAGACGTGCGCGTTGATTTTGTTCACCCACACCAGAAGCGATCAGGACACGCAGGTTGAAATATCAAAACAAACTCTGAACCAATTATAATAATTTGGGGACAGGTCAAAAAGCATTAAACATTTATGGCAATTAAGCTAGCTAGCTTGCTGTTGCTAGCTAATTTGTCCTGTTATATACACATTAGGTTGTTATTTTGCCTGAAATGCACAAGGCCCACTACTCTGACAATTAATCTACAGATAAAACGGTAAAGCAAATTCATTTCTCATCATCTCTCCTCCCTTCACACTTCTTTTTCTTCTTTGGACTTTATATGGCGGTTGGCAACCAACTTTACGGTGCATCACTACAACCGACTGGAGTGCGGACCTCAGTTAGTCTTTCAATCACCCACGAGGGTATATGCTCCTAAAAACCAATGAGGTGATGGCATGTGGGTATATGCGCCTAAAAAAAACAACGAGGAGATGGGAAAGCCTGGACTTGCAGCGCGTTGAGCGTCACAAATAGAACAATTATATTTTAGCGCCTGGCCACAAAGATGCTTGCGAGCAGTGTGGGTGCAATGATTGAATAACATGTATGGGTACATTTTATTTTGCAACTCGCGCACTTGATACGATTGCTGTGGTCCGCATGTAGGGAAAATTCTATAGCAATATAGAGTGGGAAAGCGCCCGTGTATTTGGACAATTTAATAGACACGGCAGTAAATAAAACCTAATAAAAACATCTGTCTTGTCCAGGATCGGACTCAACACAGACTGGTGCGTCATAGCCAATCAGAGCTCTAGTAGGCCCTAATGCAAATAATCCATTTGTCACATGCAGCCTGCCATCATTCACTTTTTGAACTAGACTCTGTGTTTACAGGCAGTAGCAACAGAGCGACTTCAGATCATTAGAAAGCATTCGCCAAAAGCCACAAAATACACCTGCTCTGGCTTAAGGGAGGTTATGACAGCTAAAATGAATGATGCCTCATGGGTAAAACTATGGGTAAAACTATGATTATGACTTGGCTTATGGCAAGTTGAATCAGGTTTTTTGTCCAGAGCTACAACAAAAATGTCTGCTGTTAGGTGTACTGGGAAGCACTGGCTTATGGGAATGGGTTGTGTGTTATTATGAAGGCTCCTAGTGGCCTGTATGATTATTATGGCTCATAGTGCGGAGTATTACAGCTCGCCCATAAAAGCACACTTAGTTTAACTGCGACAGGAGAGCTCCGAGGACCTGGCCAGTGAAACCCTGGGCAGCGTCTTGTGCGGTTGGCTCAGAACTGGGCCTTTTGTTCACTTTCACGAGTCCTCAGAGCCCGGTAACCCAGCTGGTGAGGCCCACTGCCCCCGTGTTTTACTGTGGCAGTGACAACCTCACACTCCCCAGTCCGCCCCCACCTCCACTGTCCTGGCTACTGCTGGACACTTTACTGTTTTTACACCCACTCACAGGGGAGGAAGACCACGCTCAATGTTGTTTTACGGGTCACTGTAGAGAAGCTGATTATGTTTGAAAGTGTGAGACGGGTGTGTACAAGCGGGACGTGGGCGTGTGTGTCCACACATGTGTTTTGGGAGGAATGGTCGGGTGACAAGATGAGCTGTGATCAATGAGCTGTCGACAGAACACTTCGGACCCGGAGGAAAGCTGGTCCCCTGACGGTCCTGGACCGTTTCAGGCCACCGGGGCAGGGGCGCCGGAGCACAAAGAGCGCTCTGTCTCTGTCAGGACCCCTCCTCCCTTCCCAAGGGTTCCACCAATGCCCCACTCCCCCTGACACTCACCATGACGCTCACCCTGACGACATCAGGCTGCAACGCCTCATTGGCCTGCACTCTCTTGATACCTCCATCATAATAATAGTGCTGAGTCACTCAAGTCTTACTGTAATTTGACACAAATTACTGTTCACCATTTGAGGTTACTGACTTTTGATATGAAACACTTATTTTACTTCAGATTCAGTCCTTTGGCCCCTCAATGCATGTAAGATTTTGAGAACTATGAAATCACCATTGAAAATGAGACATTATACATGGAGGTAATATTGAATATCTGAGATTTTGTTCTTGCTTTTGATGAGTAAGCTAATCAAACACGTGGCTTCACAAAATGGCAATATAGTGCACTAAAATGTGTAGGCCTGTCCACATTACCTTAGATGTACTTCCTTAGCAAAAAGAAAATCATTATTTTCCAAAAACAGTAATTCATTGACATACTAACGTTTTGTAACATCAATCTAGTATTTTTTCCCCCATTTCTCCAGAAATAAACAGTTCTTGCTTTAAACAATACCCAGACTGTGTAGGCCCAATAAAAATGCACTAGAGTGGCATTTTGGACTCCCAAGCCCTGGTTACTGCATGGCTTCTGAATGAATGTATGGTGTTCCAGAGGCAAGACTGACTTAAAGCAAATGCCTAAAACGGGCCTTAACACTTCACTCTGCTCAAAAAATGAAAATCGTAGAATGATTAGCAGGAGTTTGCTGACGATGGATAAAGCATAGCTGTTTGTTGGTGGAGCCAAACAGTGGCCGTGTTATCCTGTTTTGATTGGTGAAATATGGCATGACATTTATGGTAAGTTGTTCTTCGTGCAAATTTCAAAGCACCAAAGCTCTTTGCGTTTCCCAACTCTGCGCTTTTTATGAGCTGTGCTCATGTCACGTAAACCAGTAGGGTATTAGTCGGTTAACTGTGCTGCATGAATTCGTGTTACAGTTTAATTTTACAGGCCACTTCATGCACAAAAAGCACTATCGATGCCGAAAGCCATTAAACATTACACTGAGAAGGCTTTCTGTAATACGTTTGTGAGATTGTAGAAGTTTTCCACGTCTAGTAACAGTAAGTTTAACAGTAAATAAAATGTCACTTGCTATTAACCTGGGTTCTATATCACATTTGGAGAGAAAATAAATCCCACAAAAGTGCAGCTGCAGCAGAATCCTTTCATGATGTCATGAGCCTGTCTCAGACACACTATTAGAGGATTGTGTTGGTGTCTACTCAGCTGAACACCTCTCACTCTTATTTTGGCATCAGTCCAGTACACATCCATAATCCATTGATTGTGTTCAGTAGGAAGGAAATGTTTTGCAACAGGGAGGCATTTGAACTTGTCCAATACGAACCGTGACCCCTACTGAACATGACCCAAGAGGTCAAAACCCAGCAGTTGGCCATGCTGTGGACTGTTGAGTTGAGCTGTTTTATTGAGCTGCACATCTACCATAATGGGTGTGCCGGTGGTCCGTATTCCAGGATACCTCCTTCATTCCCTATGCCAACAAAAGGGAGGATGAATAAAGCTGCCTAGTGCTTTGATATCAGGCCTCTGTCACCCGTCATAGTAATGGCACCTTAGACACAATAATAGAGCATAAGTTATTATAATAGTACAGGTGTGAAGGGAGGACAGTACAGATTTGTGAGAAGATAGATTGAAAATTCATCCTGTTCTTGTCTTCTTCCAGTGGATACAGAGTAGGCCTGAAGAGGAAAGTTTGTCTGAGACCACCAAGTACTGTGAGAGATTGTGGTCTGGGTGTGGCTACGGTTTAGTTCGATACACTCCTGGAGTAGAGACAACTCTCAAAATCCAGCAGCAAGGGTAGTAGCTCAATGTGAATTTGTGGATGATATTGAAGGGAAAGGAAACCCCCTACTGATGGGTCTGCAAGGCACAGTGAGGTAATGTTGGAAGTGAGAGGTATTCCCTCTGGTTTTATTAAACCCTGCAACTTTCACTAGGGGGGTATGACCCCCGGACCCCCCTCAAGTCATTTTCGCAACTCTCCCCAATGCTCCAACAGTTGTTTGTTTTAAATGAGGCTGGCGGCGATTAACTGTGTTATGTCAAGTTTATTCGCTGGCAGTTACTCGCTCGATTAAATGTTCCACTTGGTCCCCAGCAGTCAACGCAGTGGAACAGTGCAACAAGTCCCTGTGCTATCACTGTGTGTTTTTAAAAAGCCATGACGCTGGGGACCACACAGCACTTCACTCACTGTCTCCTGTGAAGTGATACACCTTTGTTAGTGGGAATGTGTGAAATCTATAGGCCTATTACAAATCTGAATGGTATTGTTTATCAGAGGAAAACAGTGTAATTAGCATGGACACTCATTGTGTTTCCCCAAATCTACTAATGAGGAAGGCAGTTTACATTTCTTTAATGTTTAGCCTATAGGCTGCTAACTAACTTGACTTTCTAAAGTCCCTTCATTGTATTACTTTGACACAGCTGACTCCAGAGGTTAAAACCAGTCTGAGCATATATCTTTATCATTTATATATCTCCCTTTGGCTCTGACCTAACATATGATTTCTTCCAATGTATTTGTCTCTCTAAATGTTTTGAGATTCACCACAATGATAACTGGCTTTTAAAGTAAACACTCATGGTGACTGGGGTGAGATGGAGTCATCGGTCTTGACGAGTGATGATCCATTCTGCTATCTCTATGTGCTAGGAGGCCTAAACAGTTGATTTCGTGTTTGCAGTCACTTCCTGGGGGTAGTTAACGTGACGTACAGTTTGTCAGGAAAGGAGAGAAACCAGATCAGCGGAGGAAGATCGTTTCAAACTGATAAGTGGAAATGGCTACATTAACACGGGTTATAAAAAGAAACGCCGTAACTGTAGGCTTTTCGTGAGCTCAGTGTCCACAGACCGACACATGAAGCTAGAATCTGTTTGGGAGAGAAACTGTGGTTTTTGGCAATTTTAAACAGTATTTGCTGTTCTACATTTTTACTTGTTGTCATTGGCAGTCCTCCTCGCAAGATTGAAAACATTTCTTATTTCTGGCAATTTAATTTCGAACAAAAAATACATGAATTTATGCCTTAACATATCAATCATTGCATTCCTATATTATTAAATACAGTATTGTTTTATACTTTATGTGTAGTCATTTACTGCACTTTATTAAGTATTTTCTTGGCATGCATGAAAATATAATCAATTGTCCAATTTGTTAATCCAAATGTATACATAGCCCATGTTTTATTTTCATTAGGGAGGCACTTTGAGTCTCTGGGTCAGGATTGTTCTCTGGTATTCCTGTGAGGGAATGTGATAACCTAACTTTCCCTGCGACCGCCAGAGCAAAATAACACATGCCTACTCTCCCATGTCTTAGAATTGGGTCACAAATTCTATACGTTAGTCTTTAGTAACTATGGAGCAGGTTTTTTTAAATAAACATTTTGTCTATTGCTTTGTGTAATAAGTGACATTTTGTTAGGCCATTCTGTCTGACAGAATTGGGCCTGATCCAGTGTCTCCCAAAGGATTTTGTATTTTTTTGCAGTGGGGGCAAGTGTGAGGGGGGAAGGTTCAATGCTACTAGCGGGCGGGGGGGTGAACAAGTCTATGGGAACATGCTAGCTGTTTCCATAAACTTCCAGTCATTGAGCAACGACTTTCCGTTTAAAATCGTGTTCAAAAGTTGTTGTTTTTTGTCCATTTAAAATAACATAAAATTGATCAGAAATACAGCGTAGACATTGTTAATGTTGTAAATGACTATTGTAGCTGGAAACGGCTGATTTTATATGGAATATCTACATAGGCGAACAGAGGCCCATTATCAGCAACCATCACTCCTGTGTTCCAGTGGCACGTTGCGTTAACTAATCCAAGTTTATAATTTTAAAAGGCTAATTGATCATTAGAAAACCATTTTGCAATTATGTTAGTACAGCTGAAGACTTGTACTGATTTAAAGAAGCAATAAAACTGGCCTTCTTTAGACTAGATGAGTATGTGGAGCATCAGCATCCTGGAGTCTCTCTTCTTCACTGTTGACGTTGAGCCTGGTGTTTTGCGGGTACTATTTAATGAAGCTGCCATTTGAGGACTTGTGAGGTGTTTGTTTCTCAAACTAGACACTCTAATGTACTTGTCCTCTTGCTCAGTTGTGCATCAGGGCCTCCCACTCCTCTTTCTATTCTGGTTAGCGTCAGTTTGCGTTGTTCTGTTAAGGGAATAGTACACAGCGTTGTACGAGATCTTCAGTTTCTTGGCAAGTTATCACGTGGAATTGCCTTCATTTCTCAGAACAAGAATGGACTGAGTTTCAGAAGAAGGTTCTTTGTTTCTGGCCATTTTGAGCTTGTAATCGAACCCACAAATGCTCATGCTCCACATACTCAACTTGTCTAAAGAAGGCCAGTTTTATTGCTTCCTTAATCAGAACAACAGTTTTCAGCTGTGCTAACATAACTGCAAAATGGATTTCTATTTACCAATTAGCCTTTGAAATGATAAACTTGGATTAGCTAACACAACGTGCCATAGGAATGCAGGAGTGATGGTTGCTGATAATGGGCCTATGTAGGTAATCCATTTTTTTTATCTGCTGTTTCCATCTACAATAGTCATTTACAACATTAACAATGTCTGCACTGTATTTCTGATCAATTTGATATTATTTTAAATGGACAAAAGATGTGCTTTTCTTTCAAAACAAGGACCCCAAACCTTTGAACGGTAGTGTATATAAAAATGCATCTGTGGCCACAATTTAGCAGCAGTGGGCCACCACTGCGAAATGAATATAGGGGAAACACTGTTGTCCTTACATACACAATGGCTTACCAAAAACATCACTGGTTAACCTAGCCAGACTTTTTTTATTGTTTCTGCAAATCATCTAATCTTGTATTCTAGTATTTCTAAGGATATACTGTATGTTAATTATTTGAACACATATTTTTATTTTCATCCATGACAGGTCGAAGAGCGTTAGCTGTCACATGTATGACTATACAACAATAGAAGACAAGGATTGTTTTTCCTTGTATTCCCTGTCAGTCATGACAGCACAGAGAAACCTTAGTCACTGGGTTTAATTACTTCATCTTCACTTCTCCCCATGGTCCGGTTTACTTAGTGTCCTGCCACTCCCCGGACCCAGTCTGTTAATGTTGGCTAATCTGACTCTGACAGATGATTGATAACCCCTCCCAAGTGTTCAGGATCCAAAGGATTAGCATCGTTTACTTCTGGTAGCATGCGGGTACCTCCGCTCTTAGTGACGGGAATTAATAACTTGCTGACCTCTCCAAGATAGCCATGTTTATGCATGCGGAGAGACGAGACGACCTGCTTTGGTCTGTAGCATAATTGATGTCTGTATGTGTGTGTCCAAGGGGACTAGAAAGGTTTGTCTAAGTTCCGGACTCATACCTCATGACATATACAATGACCTTTTCCATGTTATGTGGTGTCAACATTCTTAGAAGGATTCACATGACATAAAAATGACAAAACAATGTCAAAAATGTGCCTTTCTCTCGGAAATAGCTATGGATGGCTGTGTGTTGCTATAGATGGTGACTGGCCATTTATATTTGGGTCACTATGACCTACTATGTTATTAATGATACTGGAGGACACTTTACATTGCTCTTTAGAACACACACACAAAGGGTTTGGTAGGTTACATTCTAAATGTAATATGTGTAAGTTACCAACTAGTTACCTGTACAAAATTGTAACATAATTTTTGGATTACCCAAACTCAGTAACATAATCTGATGTACTTGTTGTTACTTTTGGATTACTTACCCCTTAAGAGGCATTAGAAGAAGACAAAAAGGATCCATCAAAAGTATCATAGTGGTCTCTGACTTGTGGTCAGACCCTCAGGTGGAACAAACTTAAACTTGTGAGTTTTTTCAATGCTGAATTGAATGTCATTGAGAAAATACAAAGGTGTTAATGTACTGTATTTTTTTTTGCCAACATCCATTCAGAATTTAAAAGTAATCTTAGAAGTAATTTTCGCGTTTTTCAAAAGTGTCTGTAATCTGATTAAAATAATTTAGCTGGTAACGTAACTGATTACAGTTTGTTTTTTTGTAATCAGATTACGACCCTGCGCGCACACACACACCTAACCCAAGGGGCATGAGAACGGCAGAAAACATTGACAGCTTGAATGAAGCTTCACACAAAGAGCTAAACTTGGGGGGGCGAGAGAAATGCAACACCATACAGTAGCCTACTACCTCCTCCAGCTCCCATAGACACGTATGCACCAGATACCGGGCGTGGCCGCCTTGTCAGACAAAGCCAGAAATAAAGAGGGAAGCTATTGCTTTCAGCAGCGAGACCCCCAGGTGACCTTCCCTTGTGACCTTGGTGTGACCCCGTATTGAGGAAGGGGAGAAGTGAAACTCCTGCACCAGGGTTAAATGCACGGAGACGCAGGCACAGTGGCTAGAAAGATAGTCTCTGTCCGCATGCCGTAATCAGCCACACCTAGGTTTTAGGCCCATGTGTGCACCTTAAAGGCCTGATTTAATTCAATATGTCATTACGTGATATGTCATGGCTTTCTCTCAGCAGACAGCCATAATTCGGGGTAGCCTGAAGTCTTTGGTCATCCATGTATTGTGTTTGAAGAGCCACAGCCTGGCTCTTTTGACTTGGGTCATGTGGAGGTAGATATAAAGGTGCAAGGCTTCAGGGTGTAACTGTACCAGGACTGAGTTATGGAATGTGTGACAGTGAGCTGTAGGCTAATCACACCTGGAAATGGAGGCCAGGGGTCTCTGAATTCATCACTTCCTCCTCTGAAAGGACCTTCTCAAAAGATATTTCTGAAAAACTGAATGTGACACACAATAATTCAAGTATGTTTCTAGTTATCTATAGCAGGCAAATCCTGAGTCTATCTTGAGCTGGTGTAAACCTTATCTTTTCTGTGCAAGTCCAGATATGAGGTTCGCCCTGTCTCTGTACAGTATAACCTTGTGTCAAGTCGATCTTGCTATCTGTGTAATTTGCTGACATTATGTCCACAGTCGACCTTGAGCATATGAGGACAGTGAAGGCTGACAAACACCAGCGCTTCTGCCAAGAGAACAGCCTCATCAGTCAGTTCGTATCTGCCAAGTCTGGAGACTCGGTGAGTTGGTTTACCTAGTAAATCACATCAAAAGTGGCACACACGCACCATATATATATATATATATATATATATATATATATATATATATATATATATATATATATATATAATGGCTACTGAAATACTGATGTTTTGCCAATAAGAAGATGTATTCCTGCTCATCTCTCCTCCTTTCATGCCCTGCCTTCCCTTCAGGTGTTCCTGGCATTTCAGAGAGTGGCTGCAGAGATTCTGGGGGTAAAGCTCAATAAAGCGGAGATGGAGCAGTCCCAGGTGAGCCCTAGCCTTCATTAGGCCTTTTATCTCACATTTCCCAGAGAGAATTGACCCTTCGCTAAGCCCTTCCCGCCCTTGGTTACTGTTGCAACCTCAGACAACATTCCCCCTTCTAACCACTGGCGAAATCCCCTCTCAATGATCTCAAACTGTGTTTTTAATACACAATTAAATTAAACCCCTTTACGTTGTGGTGGACTTTCATTACGATCATTTCAATCACAGGAACCTGGTAAAATGAAGGTTGTAGTGTGGCGAGCCACCTGATGGCTCTGGATGCACTGTTAGCATGCAGCCAAAGTTACTAACCACGTTTGGAACTAACTAGTGCTCTCAAATCGTATCCTGATGTTGACAGCAGATGAGTTCTATTCATAACATGGCTAATTTACAGTGAGCTCCAAAAGTATTGGAACAGTGTTTTTTGTTTGTTTTAGCTCTGTACTCCAGCACTTTGGATTTGAAAGTATACGATGACTATGAGGTTAAAACAGCTTCTATCTCAAGGCCATCAGACTGTTAAACAGCCATCACTAACACAGAGAGGCCGCTGCCTACATACAGAGAAGTCATTGGCCACCTTACTAAATTAATCATTAGTCACTTTAATAATGCCACTTTAATAATGTTGAAATATCTTGCTTACTCATCTCATATGTATATACTGTATTTTATACCATCTATTGCATTTTGCCTATGCCGCTCGGTCATCGCTCATCCATATATTTATATGTATATATTCTCATTCCATCCCTTTACTTACACTACCGTTCTAAAGTTTGGGGTCACTTAGAAATGTCCTTGTTTTTGAAATAAAAACACTTTTTTGTCCATTTAAAATAACATCAAATTGATCAACACTGGAAACGGCAGATTTTTTTTATTTTTATGGAATATCTGCATAGGCATACAGAGGCCCATTATCAACAACCATCACTCCTGTGTTCCAATGGCATGTTGTGTTAGCTAATCCAAGTTTATCATTTTAAAAGACTAATTGATCATTAGAAAACCGTTTTGCAATTATGTTAGCACAGCTGAAAACTGTTGTGCTGATTTAAAGACGCAATAAAACTGGCCTTCTTTAGACTAGTTGAGTATGTGGAGCATTAGCATTTGTGGGTTCGATTACAGGCTCAAAATGTCCAGAAACAAATAACTTTTTTCTGAAACTCGTCAGTACGTTCTTGTTCTGAGAAATGAAGGCTATTCCATTCGAGAAATTGTCAAGAAACGTAAGATCTCGTAAAACTCTGTGTAATTCTCCCTTCAAAGAACAGCGCAAACTGGCTCTAACCAGAATATAAAGAGGAATGGGAGGCCACGGTGCACAACTGAGCAAGAGGACAAGTACATTAGTGTCTTTTTTGAGAAACGGAAGCCTCACATGTCCTCAACTAGCAGCTTCATTAAATAGTACCCACAAAACACCGGTCTCAACGTCAACAGTGAACAGGCGACTCCGGGATGCTGGCCTTCTAGGCAGAGTTTCTCTGTCCAGTGTCTTTGTTCTTTTGCCCATCTTAATCTTTCTTTTTACTGGCCAGTCTGAGATATGGCTTTTTCTTTGCAACTCTGCCTAGGAAGGCCATTATCCCGGAGTCGCCTCTTCACTGTTAACGTTGAGATCAGTTGGATGTTACTTTAATGGACAAAAAAAGTGTCCATTAAAATGTGTCCATTTTTCTTTCAAAAACAAGGACGTTTCTAAGTGACCCCAAACGTTTGAAAGGTAGTGTAGATGTTTGTGTAGGTAGTTGTTGTGGAATTGTTAGGTTACTGTTAAATATTACTGCACTGTCGGAACTTAAAGCACAAGCATTTCGCTACACTCGCAATAACATCTGCTAATCATGTGTATGTAACCAATAACATTTGATTTGACCTCTCATCATTTACAATAACAGGGGAGGTTAGCATTTGTGGGGGAGGGTATGATATTTGTGCGTCTAACTTTCTCACTCATCATTATTCATGATTCATTCAGGATTATTGGTTACCATGGTAGCATCCACATTAATGTACAAGTGTTTAGACTATTCTTTTTTATAATACAAGTGATTCCAAAATGACATAATTCATTATTTAACATTCATTTCTATTGGGCACAAAATAATCTGAAACACAACCAAAACAAACAGCAAATGCGTCCAAGTTTGTAGAGTCACAATAATCATTGTGTTTTAGGAATATGGTCCAAAATATTAAACTTTTGACTACTTTAATACACATAAGTGAATTTTTCCCAATACGATATGATTGAAAATACCCTCCAAATTAAAGCTTTTTAACCTCATAGTCATTGTGTCATTTCAAATCCAAAGTACTGGAGTGCAAAGCCCCCCAAAATGTCACTGTTCCAATACTTTTGGAGCTCACTGCAGCAAGGTAATATTCATTTTGAAAAAATAAGTTCTATTAACTGGCTGGCTGGCAGCTATACAGTGACTAGCTAGGGTTAACATTGGCTGGTCAATGAGACTGAGAGCTAGCTAACCAGCTGAGCTAGCAAACAATATAACAAAAGTATAATTTCAGATTAGAAAAATAACCCAACAGGCTCTGCATTTCAGACCACAGTACCAGTACCCCGGTGCACTGTCAAATTATTTAGCTATTTTAAAATATTTGTTTTTGAATGAAAACTCAGTTTTTGTAATACTCCAATGGTTTTCATGTGTTTCAAACGTGAGCTTGTCCAAGGTGTCGGTCTCGATGACCGTTCCTATCAATTGGAGCGATGCTATTGGTTGCCCAAAATTCTGGATCGGGGCTTAGCGAAGGGTAAATTATGTAGCAAGTCATGTTGCCATTGTTTGGATGGTTTCTTATAACCACACGCATGTACACAAGGTCAACCAGTGTGTACCAGGTCACGGGACCCTTGTTACTCAAGTTATACTGTACCTGCGACTGTCCATCTGTAAATACTGCCACATTGACGACGTTAGAGCCCAATCGTGCGTGAGGTGAGAGGTGAAGAGGTTGGCAGTGTAGGGTGGGAAGGTTAGGATGCGTCCTCTGATTTATTGAGCTTATCTCCCTCCGAGCTCGGCCTCTGTGAACCAGCCAGACCAGGTGGCCCCGTCACTGGTGACAGAGGTGGGATTACTCAGGGCACCTCCCCCAGAGGCATTCATCCTCCTTGTGATATGACTGGTCGGTGCCACGCTGGCTAGAGAGTGGCTGATGAGGCTGGGGCTATGGGGAGGTCAGTACCCCAAGAGAAGGGAGAGGACTAAGGGAGCGAAGGCTAGGAGACAACTCTCAAACACACTTCCACCCCCACCCTGCCTCTTTTGCTGTCAACAGACAGGCTAATGAAGGTGTCCATCTCCGCTCCCCTCCGTCACCTCCCATGATAGTTACCTCAATAAACCCAAGTGCTTTAATCCAAGCTAAACAAGCTGGATGAGTGGTCTGATCTAGGGCTTTTGAGGTGACTGTATTACCGCCACACCAGCAGTCATGAGTCATGACCGTAGTAAAATTCGACGTGACCATAGAGTCATGGTAATCTCCTCTTATGCACTCTGGACATTCTGACATCAATACAAATGCAATGGAAAATCACATCAAACACTTATCATCAAAACAGTATCGTGCTTTTAAAACTCGCCTCATTGTGATCGATCAATTTGAAGAAAGAAGTTAAATAACAGTTTGAAACTGAGTGGGAAACATGGTTATTGTGGATGTTGTTTCAAAGCCTAACACAACAAAATGGACAGCGCTTTCTAATGTGGTGATTCATTCAAAACACCCATACACATACTGTATTAGAGCTTATACATACTCATAGGCTTATGAGCCTGAAAAAAAAACTATATTAAAATGATTGTGCCATAATACAATACACAGCCTATTGTGTATTACGCACAGCAGAATTTTATTTAATTTTTTTAACTGGTTTTAAGATGTCTTTGGTACATAATTGGTCTAGCCTATGCTCCAAAATTAAACAAATTCTATTAAATTATGAGTTTGGACTTTAATATTATGCATACTGGATGGATTGGTTATCTTATGCTACGCTACAAACTGTCTATCCATGAGTCTGGGAGAGAACTTATAGGCCTAGGCGATGCTGTTGGTTCATTGATTGTGCAGGGTGGTTTACGGAGTTAGCCTACACTTATAGTGAATTTGTATTTGATTTTAAATAGCCTAGTAATGGGGCATTTTTTTATATTTTGATAATGAATAGGCTGACACATTACGTTTAACTACAGAATATCTCACCACTGTGCATTTCCATCTCTTCCTCTCTCTCCTTCATTCCTTTCTCAAGTGCTCTGTCGCACAGTGTGCTCCTCAAACAGTGGTTGATATGTGGAGTGAAATAGGTGTTCTTATAAGCCCAGACATGTCTTTATGTAATCCCGTGTGAAAGCAGGGTTTTGATTGTTGCTCATATTAAGCACATGCTCTGCTATAAAACCAGAGTAGCCCACCTGGCATGATTTGAAAAATGAACAGACTTTCTCAAATCATCAGTAGCCTATAGTTGCATCATGTAGCCCATATATGTTTGACATTCTAAGGTTTGTATCATTCACAACTAAAGTTGCCAAATAACTCTAAATCTTGCATATAGGACCTGTTTCAAATGATTACTTCAACACTTCATATGCACACTCGCCCCGGAATGGAAAAAATATCCTTTCTATTTTATTCAGCTAAGTTCAATTATATTATTTCTACTATAAAAACATATAAAAAATAATGGCCTGGGACTTATAAGCATATCTTGTTAGCTAAATGAATAAGCCTACAGCCTATGGCATGGAGCATAGTCGGGGAATGTAACATACAGTAGACCAACTCGTATTTTGTTCTCCTGAAATACATTTCTTACCATAAGATTTCTTTAGATCTGCCTAAAATAAATTGATTTATTGTGATGGTGTATAATAAATTGATTTATTCAACTTTTTAAAATGTAGATGTTTCAAAGGCGCACATGAGTGGCTTGTATGTGGCTTGTAAGCGTGGAGACCTAGAAATGCTAAATGAGTTTGTTTATTAACGGTCAGTTACCATGAGACGGCAGTCTTTTGCATGACAATAACCGTCTGACACAATTTCATGACCGCCCTAGTCTGATCTGCCTGTCGCAGAGACGTAATCTATGATGTTTATGGGTCACTTCAGGGATGCAAGTCCAAATAAATGTTTATACATAAAATAAGTAATATTTTAGTGGAGTGAAGACTATCCCACTTCAATGGTGTATCTTCATCTTGGATAGAGATGGGTCAGGTTTCTAGGCTACAGTAGGTGAAGGCCTCAACATTCACTGGAGCGAGACACAGACAAAGAAAATAGAAGTAGAAAGAAAAGAAGTAAAGATAAAAATAAATTGGGGGGGGGTGATTGTCTGCCAAAAATATCTTGTTGCTGTGCAGTGTTATCAATGGGAGGAGTGATGTTCTGATTTGTAGCCAAATGGATTTGGGGAGAGAGGTCAAGGGCAGCTCCAGGTTATTGTTGGGAGGCAGGACAGCCTGATTATCAGCTGTCAGGTTTAGAGAGCTGTACATGGGGGTCAGGGACCCTGACAAGATCTTATCGGCCTGGGAGCCCACTCCATCATGGTCCCCTGTCTGGAAGATCAGATACTGGGGCCGCTGATCACTCACAGGGTCCGACACCAGGCATCGGCAGCTCGTTAATCAGAATAGCCAACCAGTGCCTGGGTTACAACCACGATCTCTGCTCTTTGCTCACTGCCCAATCCAGGTCTGAGGTCTAACTGTAAGTTCAGAAACCGTTCGTCCAATTACTGCTACTCAATATCCAGGGCCCGTATTCGCTTCTCAGAGAAGAAGTGCTGATCTAGAATCAGTTTAGCCTTTTAGATCATAATTAATACGATTACATGGACATGGGGGGGGGGGACCTCTAATACCTCTATGTAATGGTTGATTTAAAACTTGGCATGGTAACATGTTAGTAGATGAGGAGCTGAGAACGCACACCCAAAAACAGTTAATGAAGTGCACACTAGTGGCTTAAACTTAAACAAATGTAAAGTCTCACTCCCAGATCTTTATGGATAAACCAACATTTGGCACACCATTCATATCAGGCTGGGAGTATTCTAATACATGAGTGTTCTTCATTTGCACATGGAGAAATGTTTCATAAATGTATCTTGTTCATGGACATTTGGCTGTGTTACCCGTGAAAATGTCCTTAGTATGTTCTTCTGTTAAATCCATTTGTCTTTCTCATTTCTCTCCGTCTCCTCCACGACCCTGTCTTCACCTTTCCCCATCCTCCATTCCAACCAACTGTACCTCCCGTCTGCATCTTTGTTTTCATTCCTGTCTTCTCTCTCTTTTCATTCCACATCTCATTTCCTCTACCCACGCATCTCCTTTTCTATCCCTCTCTCCTGCCTGTTTTTGTCTCCTTCCATCTCTCTGCTGGTGTGGTGGTGTGTTATGCTGCTCAGAGGATCGTGAAAGCTGAGCTGGTGGACTACCCTCAGGACGAAGCCCCCATTAGACAAGAGACCAATCAGAGCAAAATCTGTTCTGTTCAATAATTGGAAGTATGTTTACACACAGTCACACATAGATGTATTTATCTCCTGAAATATATCTATTAGTGCCTTGTGTAAAAACACAATTAAAGCATCTTATAAAGTGGTTGTGGTGGTAATGGTAGCTGTTTTCATTGTATTTTAATTGTGGGAAGTTGAACTCGGAAGTTTGCATACACTTAAGTTGGAGTCATTAAAACTCGTTTTTCAACCACTCCACAAATTTCTTGTTGACCAACTAAAGTTTTGGCAAGTCGGTTAGGACATCTACTTTGTGCATTACACACAAGTCATTTTTCCAACAATTGTTTACAGACAGATTATTTCACTTATAAATCACTGTATCACAATTCCAGTGGGTCAGAAGTTTACATACATTACATACATTAAGTTGACTGTGCCTTTAAACAGCTTGGAATATTCCAGAAAATGATGTCATGGCTTTAGAAGCTTCTGATAGGCTAATTGACCTAATTTGAGTCAATTGGAGGTGTACCTGTGGATGTATTTCAAGGCCTACCTTCAAACTCAGTGCCGCTTTGCTTGACATCATGGGAAAATCTAAAGAAATCAGCCAAGACCTCAGAAAAAAAATGTAGTCCTCCACAAGTCTGGTTCATCCTTGGGAGCAATTTCCAAATGCCTGAAGGTACCACTATCATCTGTACAAACAATAGTATGCAAGTATAAACACCATGGGACCACGCAGCCGTCATACCGCTTAGGAAAGAGACTCATTCGATCTCCTAGAGATTAATGTACTTTGGTGCGAAAAGTGCAAATCAATCCCAGAACAACAGAAAATGCCCTTGTGAAGATGCTAGAGGAAACAGGTACAAAAGTATCTATATCCACAGTAAAATGAGTCCTATATCGGCATAACCTGAAAGGCCGCTCATTAAGGAAGAAGCCACTGCTCCAAAACCGCCATAAAAAAGACAGACTATGGTTTGCAACTGCACATGGGGACAAAGATCATACTTTTTGGAGAAATGTCCTCTGGTCTGATGAAACAAAAATAGAACTGTTTGGCCATAATGATCATCGTTATGTTTGGAGGAAAAATGGGGAGGCTTGCAAGCTGAAGAACACCATCCCTACCGGGAAGCGCGGGGGTGGCCGCATCATGTTTTGGGGGTGCTTTGCTGCAGGAGAGTCTGGTGTACTTCACAAAATAGATGGCATCATGAGGGAGGAAAATGATGTGGATATATTGAAGCAACATCCCAAGAAGCAAGAAGCAACATCAGTCAGGAAGTTAAAGCTTGGTCGCAAATGTGTCTTCCAAATGGACAATGACCCCAAGCATACTTCCAAAGTTATGGAAAAATGACTTAAGGACAACAAAGTCAAGGTATTGGAGTGGCCATCACAAAACCCTGACCTCAATCGTATAGAAAATGTGTGGGCAGAACTGAAAAAGCGTGTGTGAGCAAGGAGGCCTACAAACCTGAGTCAGTTATACTAGCTCTGTCAGGAGGAATGGGCCAATATTCACCCAATTTAATGTGGGAAACTTGTGGAAGGCTACTCGAAATGTTTGACCCATGTTAAATAATTTAAAGGCAATGCTACCAAATACTAATTGAGTGTATGTAAACTTCTGACCCACTGGGAATGTGATGAAAGAAATAAAAGCTGAAATAAATCATTCTCTCTGCTATTATTCTGACATTTCACATTCTTAAAATAAAGTTTTGATCTTAACTGAACTAAGACAATTTTTACTAGGATTAAATGTCAGGAATTTATTTGGGTAAGCTGTAAGTAAACTTCTGACAATTAGCCAAATTTTATGGAATTTTCCAAGCTGTTTAAAGGCACAGTCAACTTAGTATATGTAACCCACTAGAATTGGGATACTTTGAATTATAAGTTAAATAATCTGTCTGTAAACAATTGTTGGAAAAATGACTTGTCGTGCACAAAGCAGATGTCCTAACCAACTTGACAAACCTATAGTTTGTTACCAAGAAATTTGTGGTTGTTGAAAAATGAGTTTTAATGACTCCAACCTAAAGTGTATGTGAACTTACGACTTCAAGTGTATTACTGTATTTACTGTAGATCAGATCTTTACTGTAGAGAAGATTTTCTATCTTTATTTTTACCACAACATTCATCCATTAGCTTGCATACTTCAGTTTACATGTTTTTCTGAATCGGACAAATAAAATGCATTTTAATTATACAAGTAAGCTCTGGGGCCTGGGAAGGAAGACCTGGGGTCTGCTTTAAGTTGTCCATATAGATTTCTGGACTATGCCAGAACAAATGAAAAATATTTAGTAGTATCAGTTAGGTAATTTAATCTTTAATTGGGTAATTTGTGAATAAATCAGATGGATTTTCTAGTGTGGAGGCAACTTTCTCATGTTTTGCCTTTGTTTATGTCTGTCTTTATGTCTGTGTGTTTCCATAGTGTGTGGTGAAGGCAGATATCGTGAACTACAGTCAAGAGCCTGTAGCGAGGACAGTCAACCCCCCGCGCAGCTCCATTTGTGTGGTGCAGTGAACCCCTCTCCCCCCACCTTCCCTATTGCCCCTCCACAAGCTGAATACAGCAGTGAGGGCCTCTGACCAGCAGGATGCCCCAACACACCGGCCCATAGCCAGAGCAGGAGAATTGAGCTGGCCTGCTTCTTTCTGCTGAACACACACACACTGATTCCTCCCTTTGCTCTCTCAACGCACAAGTCTTCAGAAAGGCTGTATATCAGTATTTCCTTTTTTTAAAGGTTTTTAGGGTCATCGGACCAAGTACGGCATATTTTAAGATTTATATATGAGAATCTCTCTGTATGTACAGTATGTAAATTTACAGCGACCCCACAGTATATTCCTGGTTTCAGTATTTAATATATTTTCTTGAATTATTTTTTGAGTAGTAACCAGCTTTGGCTACAGCAGGGACCTGTTGAAAGTTATGCTGAAAGGAAATGGGACCTCCATTTTTTTTTTTTAGCAGTTTAAACACATTTGTCAGTGTTTTATTTTTTTTTGAGAAACTGTTACTATTTTGACTATCTTTTTTTCTACTATCTTCATTGTCAATTATTCTTTAAAGGACCATCTGATTGTATATAGATATGAAAAGTTGGTTTCTATAACAGAAAAATATACATAAACCACTGTTTTTCAAAATGTATTTTTAATGATAGAATGTGTTTTCCCTCTGCTGTTGTATACAGATGCCATATCTTAATTTGATCATCCTGTTGTTGCAGGAACTTTCCTGCAAACTTGTAGTGTTTTTGACATTTTTGACACTTTCAGACTTACATTTTCCGTTACGGCAAAGTATCAACTCCTGCAAAAAATGTCCATTAATTATAATCGCATAACAATTAACAATTCCTGTTGCTGCAGGATTATTTTCCTGCTGTGTGAAACTGGCGCAAATTAAGATCCGATATCTGTATGCTAAATATCAGGATTAGTTTTATCGCTCTAAGTGGTACTGTCCACACCTCCCACTACCCCCTCTCCCACAGCTCCCAGTGCTGAAACAGGAGTGGTGGGATGAGCCTGGGTAGGTTGGTGGGGCAAGGAGCTATTTGGGGGCAGAGAGTGGTGAAGAAAGAAGAGGCTGCTTCATTTGTATACAGATGTACGATTAAGCAATCAGGCCCTATGGGGTGTGGTATATGGCCAATATACCACGGCTAAGGTCTGTTCTTATGCACAATGCATGCACAATGCAACTCGGAGTGCCTGGCTACAGCCCTTAGCTGTGGTATATTGGCCATATACCACAAACCCAGAGGTGCCTTATTGCTTTTATAAACTGCTTACCAAAGTAATTAGAACAGTAAAAACAAATGTTTTATCATACCAGTGGTACATGGTCTGATACACCACATCTTTCAGCCAATCAGCTTTCAGAGCTCAAACCGCCCAGTTTATATTGTCTGTTATACAACATGTGAGTCTAATCATGAATGCTGATTGGTTAAAACCGCATTCCAGCCGGTGTCTATTCCACAAGTTACCACCGGCTAAATCTATGACATTAACATGCCTATATACTCTGTTCCATCTGACTGCGCAATCCACTTTCTCATCAGCCTAGCCAAGCAATTTATAAACTTGATCTCCACTATTAAAAAACATCTAGACATCATCTAATTTCTTTTAGACTAGCATTTCATTTTCAACAGCAGAGATTTGTATACTGTAAACCTTGCTGCTATCTGTCTCTCTGACATTTGCAACATTGTTTCAATATCAAATTCAATCTCCAGCTGTCCCATAATAGTGAATGTGTCGGGATGAGACAGGCAGGCAGTGTTTCTTAGTCAGTCACAGTCATGAATCAGCTGTCATCCTTTTTATGGATATGTACAAATAAATGGAAATGGAAAAAAGTTCAAACAAAACAAAGTGCAGCTAGTTTGCAGTCTGTGTTGTTGGCTAGCTCCTCTGAACAACAGTGTCCTGACGAGTGACCACGTTTTCTATGCCAGGCGAAATCGCACCTCATTTGCTCACTGTTATGGATGTATCCAAATAAATGTCACTAGAAAACTGCTTATGCAATTGCAGCTACTTTACTGTTATTCTGACTGTAAGTTAGTCATAGTTGGCTAGCTAGCAAGCAAGGGATAAGAACGTTACCAGGCAGTATAGCAATGGAACATTTAGGAACGAACGACTGGGTCGTGCCAATAGATACAGAACAAAAACACTGAACGACTGGGCAACTGAACCAATAGAACGAACAACCAGCCGGCTTGGGTAGTAACCCTAGATTTATGTCGGGACTATATCTTGTGGAAGGATTAAATAGTATGAATACATTTATGAAAATAACGTTTTTAATGAAAATATGTAAATCGTTATTTGAACATGTTGGTAACCCGTTGTATAGACGCGATAATAACCTCGAAGCCGGTGTTTGGAGGATATATTGACTTTGTCTCGGGCCTAGCAACACCCGTGTCAATATATCCTCCAAACACCGGCTTCTCGGGCATCATTACTTAAATATACCACGGCTTTCAGCCAATCAGCATCCAGGAGCCGAACTACCCGGTTTATAATCTTGATTTGATCACTCTTTTGTTGATGAGAATTTTTCTGCGCCGCAGGAAATGCAGATGAGCTTTGTGATTTACATAAATTCACTGAAAACCCACACCAACACACAGTTATATTAGCAGTGTTGCATTTTTTATGTAGCCTCATTTTGCCCAACCACCGATCAAGCAACATTATGGACTAAACTTTCAAATCCTGTTGCTGCAGGATTATTTTGCTACGACAATACTGTTCAAAGTAAGATCCAACATCTGTGAAAACAATGTGCTGAATGTAAAATGAACCGCTGGCTTTATTTAGAGTGTGCTCAAGGAATATGTCACTATAAAATATAGCTTCTGCATTCTTAGTGCTCCACACAGTGCCCTTCTAAAAGGAAAGGTTTAGATGTTTAGGCACTGTAGTCAATGGAAACTAGTTTTATTTCACTTGCCAATTAGCAGCTTGCTTGAACAACTGTGATTTCCCATTACTTTCAAGACGTAATAATAACATTAATAACAGATGTTAGTTAGAAAAAATAAACTCTACATTTGTGAAATTGACCAATTACCCAAAAAGTATCTATTTTCCTGATTTATATTTTTGTGTTGATAACATATTTTAATTGAAGCATCATTCAGTTTCATGTGATGCATATCAAGACTGTATTTTTGTGGAAAACCTATGTAGTCCTAGTTGAAATATATTTGGCATAGAACAATTCTGTTGCTATTTTTAACCTTGACAATGGATAAAAATTGAAATATGAACTGGAGCAGCTTAAAGGTATGATAATTCATCTTAGCTATATGTTTATAGCCTTATTCAACTGTCTGTTGTAGAACAGAAAAGACTGTCAGGAAGAACTGCTTTGACACGTGAAATGTCTTCATAGGATCTTCATCATGTCCAAACAAGCTGAATAACAGCCAACTTACACTCTTATAGAAAAATGTTATATCTATAACCTAAAAGGGTTCTTTGTCTGTTCCCATGGGAGAACCGTTTCAATAAATATGTTGGGTTCCATGTAGAACCCTTTCCACGGTTCCCCCATGGAGACAGCCAAACCATTTTTTGGAACCCTTTTTTCTAAGAGTGTATACATACATAAATTATAGGCATGTGTTTGTACTCGTCCCTGCTTTGTCTTGTAGTTTGTATTTGTCAAAATGTTTTCTTCGACCGCTATGTTGTACTTGCACACAGAGGATGTCAACATTGTATTTGTAGTACAACAGAAAATACATGACAGGACATGGTTGGATTTTACTCTGTAAACCATGGTGTTCGCCTTGTGTAAATTATATATTTGTAAATCATCTGCATTGTTTTGTGGAAGATCTTATTTATAAAATGCTGCTCACATTTCAGTGAGATGTCAATAACTCCTCTTGTTGGATGTAATTGCCTCTGTCATAAACACAATCTAAAAGTTAAGTATGAAAAATAATGGTATATCCTCTGTAGACTTAGAAAAATGTTGTTTTAATGAACATTCAAAAGTGGTACAGACATAGTGTTTGTATATAAACAAAAGTGCAATAGTTTATATATTATTACTGATGCATATAGTTTCCTAGGTGGATTTCAGGAAATAATTATGTTAGTTTGTGAGGTTAGTGTGAGTGTATGCTTCATTACCTGTGTGTGTGTGCGCGTGTGTGCACATGCGCTGTCATGCCGGCGCACACACTTGTAATTGATTGACATGACTGATGATGACTGATCACAATGTGATTTTCCAACATATTGCTGTACATTGGTCTGGACACACAATGTTCTTAATTTGTGCATATGTATCCTGTAAAACACCATTATCTAAAACAGATTTTAAATTGGGTGGTTCAAGCCCTGAATGCTGATTGACTGAAAGCCCTGGTATTTTTACTCTTCGAATTATTATTTTTACTTTTCTAATTATAAATTGGGATTTATTAAGAACATCAGGTTCAGCACTACAGAATAGAGTCCATTAATTAATTAAGCAATAAGGCATGAGGGAGTGTGGTATATGGCCAATATGCCATGACTAAGGGGTGTATCCAGGCATTCTGCGTTGTGCATTTGAACAGCCCTTAGCTGTGGTATATTGGCCATATACCACACTCCCTCAGGCCTTATTGCTTAATTAATTAATGGACTCTATTCTGTTTAGCTGATCCTGATGTTCTTAATAAATCCCAATTTATAGTAAGATGAGAGGGAACATTGGCTGTTCCCATTCCAAAGGTATACAATGAGCAACTGATAAAGTGAAGTTACAGAGTAATACCCCTCAGCATGAAATAATGGGACTGTCATCTATGGATATGCACAGTATAATGATGTGTAGTGGCCCAAGGCCACAGTGCCATTTTTCACCCCAGGTGGGACAATGCAAACCAATAGAATGGGGCCCCATGGGACCTGAGGAGCTTGGTGAGATGGAAGGTCAGGTAACCTAGCTATAGCAGATTAAGGATCCATGAGAAATTTAAGCATAGGAGGCAACCCCCCCCCATACAGACTGAGTTAAGACTCCAAAAGCTAATGAGGCACCTGGCTTTTGTTCCTTAAATCTGCACTGAAACGGGTCCTACAGATGTTCCAAATGCCAGCCGTTGTATTAATTAATCACTTAAATAGTTAGCCCTTTTGTCCTCTTCACAAAATTGTAAGAAGGTTTTGGTTTCAGGTGTAACTGTTTTGCTGAGTCAAGGTCATGAAAACCTTTCTGTAGGCCTATTTAGACAAAGATTTAAAGGTGATGGAAACCATAGAGAAGAACAAAA
Organism: Oncorhynchus mykiss; assembly: GCF_013265735.2. Taxonomy (NCBI): domain Eukaryota; kingdom Metazoa; phylum Chordata; class Actinopteri; order Salmoniformes; family Salmonidae; genus Oncorhynchus; species Oncorhynchus mykiss. The sequence continues at coordinate 24,227,424 of NC_048578.1, read as the reverse complement.
CAAAGATAGGCGTCCTTTAATAAACAAATATAAAGGAGGAAACTGCCTTTTTTAGTTTACCTGTTGCATTTTTTTGTGTTGCTAAACAAAACATTTACCTCATGAAGAAACGCGAGCCTTTGCAACACAGACACAGCTGGAGTCATTCCAGCACACGTGCATTGTTTTGCTTGAGTGGGCGTCTTTAGGATTGTCTCTACTGAATTTTTGTCAAGAGCTGTCACCAACACTGACAGGCGAGACTCACCCTTGGCTTTTCCACTGTTTAGACAGGTGTTTTAGAAAAGAAAACAACTGCAGATAGTTTCCAGTTTAAATACTCAACAACAGTGAAGTTCCACGAAAAAGACGGGAAAAAAGAATAATACCGGGGACATTAATGCGAGGAAAAGGGCAAGGTTTTGACAGATTGATTGGCAAGCGGGTTTGAGTATTTTGCCTTCCTGTTTCTCAGCTGAGAGTTTATTAATTATGAGTGATTGTATGCTTAAAATGGGGAATGTTCTTTTCAAATGGAAAGTTTGCTACCAAAGGAAAGTAGCCTATTGCGTGAATTTAAGAGCGAGTGAATGGACATTTGTAAAAATAAATATGGGATGCTGTTCATATTGACTTGTGCATTGTTTAAAGGTCCAATGCATCTGTTTTTATCTCAATATCAAATAATTTCTGGATAACAATTAGGTACCTTACTGTGATTGCTTTCAATGAAAATGGTCAGAAAGAAACAACTTTTAGCAAATAGCAAGTAAGAAAGTAAGAATTGAGACTGTCTGTCTGGGAGTGGTCTGAGTGGAAAACTGAAAACTAGTGGTTATTGGCAGAATGGTTTGGAACTCTCTTATTGGTCTGTTAACTTATTGACTGGCTGGTGATGTCACCAGGCAGGCCAAAACTCCATCCCACCAAAACAGGCTGAAATTTCTGGCGGTCTTTTCAAACAGCTCTTAACCTAAAAGGGCATTATCATTATTTGCACATTTCACAGTATTATTCCAACCTCATAATGTGGAAGTCTATATATAAAACAGAAAAATCCTATTTTTGACTGCACTGGGCCTTTAAACTACAACAAGTTAAATGCAAGTTGTTCCACATTGCTGAGAATCTTTTTTTCCACATATAATTATGTAGGCCTGCTAGAAGCTCAGTTCTCAGTGTACAGACCTGTGTTATCTCAAAGTCAGTAGGCATCATCAAGGCAGCGTGACTGTTTTTAATATCTCTAGTTCCCCCCCATTCACCCCCTTGCTCTTTCACTGACTGTTTCTCGTTGGTAAGACTCTGCGATGACAGTTTTTAAACCGCACATGACAAGTAAGTAAGAGGCTATGGTTGTGGATAAAGTTAGTGGGCAGAGAGCGGCCAACACCCTAATGACTAGCCACTCACTGTCTTCCGTTTTCCACCTGTGCAGTGTGCCAGACCCACAGCGTTGAGGGAGCAAGGAGGACTGAGTCAACCCCTCTGATGAGTTCTAGGGCTATATCCCAAATGGCCCCTAATCCCTACATAGTGCACTAATTTTGACCAGGGCCCGCCAGAGCGCTATGGGTCCTGGTCAAAAGTAGTGCACTCAATAGGAAAAAGGGTAACATTTTGGATGCAGTCCCCAGATCCCCACACTGGCTCCCATTCTTTGCTACTCTGTTACAGTACACTGGGCCAGCAGGAAGGGGAGTGTGACAGGCAAGGCAGGTCAGGGCCCAGAGAGGACATTACTGGCACCCACAACCAGCGCCTTGAGGTGAGCCAGAACTAAGTTCCCATGCAAGTAGGGGATCGCCCCTCCTGCAATGCTCTTTGTGTGTGGTGTGTGTGTGTGTGTGTGTGCAGAGGAACTATGCTGTGGATAATGTGCCTCTTATTTGGCTCGCTCTGTCAGACTGCACGGTCCCTCATAGGTGCCGGGTTTCTGCTCTGGCCATATAGTGGAGGATTTATTTTAGGGGCAAGGATGTGGGCAATCTTAACGGTCTTATTTATAGTCAGGTGGTCTGGTGAAAGGACCAGACAGGAAAAGCACATACAGGGACAGACGACTGAAAGTCTCCCTTTCTATAGTACTCACTCACCCACTTACCATACTTCACAATAATGTCAACTTATTTTCTGATTTTGAGATCACTTAATATACATAAATATTTATTTCTGATAGTATGTACAGTACCAGTCAAAAGTTTGGACACACCTACTCATTCAAGGGTTTTTCTTTATTTTGACAAATCTTTACATTGTAGAATAATAGTAAAGACATCAACACTATGAAATAACACATATGGGATCATGTAGTAACCAAAAAAGTGTTAAACAATATAATAATATATATTTAATATTTTAGATTCTTCAAAGTAGCCACCCTTTGCCTTGATGACAGCTTTGCACACTCTTGGCATTCGCTCAACCAGCTTCATGGTTGAAGTAGTTCCCACATACAGTGGGGCAAAAAAGTATTTAGTCAGCCACCAATTGTGCAAGAAAGAATGCTGAGTGGCATCCAAAGAACACCATACCTTCTGTGAAGCATGGGGGTGGAAACATCATGCTTTGGGGCTGTTTTTCTGCAAAGGGACCAGGACGACTGATCCGTGTAAAGGAAAGAATGAATGGGGCCATGTATCGTGAGATTTTGAGTGAAAACCTCCTTCCATCAGCAAGGGCATTGAAGATGAAACGTGGCTGGGTCTTTCAGCATTACAATGATCCCAAACACACCGCCCGGGCAACGAAGGAGTGGCTTTGTAAGAAGCATTTCAAGGTCCTGGAGTGGCCTAGCCAGTCTCCAGATCTCAACCCCATAGAAAATCTTTGGAGGGAGTTGAAAGTCTGTGTTGCCCAGCAACAGCCCCAAAACATCACTGCTCTAGAGGAGATCTGCATGAAGGAATGGGCCAAAATACCAGCAGCAGTGTGTGAAAACCTTGTGAAGACTTACAGAAATTCATTGCCAACCAAGGGTATATAACAAAGTATTGAGATAAACTTTTGTTATTGACCAAATACTTACTTTCCACCATAATTTGCAAATAAATTCGTAAAAAATCCTACAATGTGATTTTCTGGATTTTCTTTTCTCATTGTATCTGTCATAGTTGAAGTGTACCTATGATGAAAATTACAGGCCTCTCATCTTTTTAAGTTGGAGAACTTGCACAATTGGTGGCTGACTAAATACCTTTTTGCCCCACTGTATACTGAGCACTTGTTGGCTGCTTTTCCTTCCTGGTAGCCATGCTGGTTAAGTGTGTCTTGAATTCTAAATAAATCACAGACAGTGTCACCAGAAAAGCACCGTCACACCTCCTCCTCCATGATTCACTGTGGGAAGAGATCATCCGTTCATCTACTCTGTGTCTCACAAAGTCACGGCAGTTGGAACCAAAAATCTCAAATTTGGACTCATCAGACCAAAGGACAGATTTCCACCGGTCTAATGTCCATTGCTCGTGTTTCTTGGCCCATGCAAGTCTCTTCTTGTTATTGGTGTCCTTTAGTAGTGGTTCCTTTGCATCAATTTGACCATGAAGGCCTGATTTCATGCAGTCTCCTCTGAACAGTGGTTGTTGAGATGTGTCTGTTACCTGAACTCTGTGAAGCATTTATTTGGGCTGCAATTTCTGAGGCTGGTAACTAATGAATGTATCCTCTGCAGCAGAGGTAACTCTGGGTCTTCCTTTCCTGTGGCGGTCCTCATAACAGCCAGTTTCATCATAGTGCTAGATGGTTTTTGCGACTGCACTTGAAGAATTATTAAAGTAATAATGGACTTGGCCTTTTTCCAAATAGGCTATCTTCTGTATATCACCCCTACCTTGTCACAACACAACTGATTGGTTCAAACGCATTAAGGAGGAAATAAATTAGACAAATTAACTTTTGAAAAGACACACCTATTAATTGAAATGCGTTCCAGGTGACTGACTACCTCATGAAGCTGGTTGAGAGAATGCCAAGAGTGTGGTGCAAAGCTGTCATCAAGGCAAAGGGTGACTACTTTGAAGAATCACACTTTTTTGGTTACTACATGATTCCATATGTGTTATTTCATAGTTTTGGTGTCTTCGCTTTTATTCTACAGTGTAGAGAATAGTAAAAAATAAAGAAAAACGCTTGAATGAGTAGGTGTCCAAACTTTTGACTGATACAGTGTGTGTGTGTGTGTGTGTGTGTGTGTGTGTGTGTGTGTGTGTGTTAAAGAGAAAGAGACTCAACACAAAGACACTGCTGAAACTGCCCCCTAGCGGTCAGTGATTAATGAACATATCCCTTTCTGTGGTGATAAGAGTCCTGTGGAGATGAGAGGCCTTTAGAGATAAGAGGCCTGTGGAAATCCTGTGTTTGATAAATATCTCCTCCTTTCGACAGACCCATAATGATATTTTTTTAATGAGTGTTTCTTCGGCACCTGAATCCAAGCCAGTGTGTCTGAACAATTTAGACAGTTGCTGGCTGGCACCCAAGTTGGATGTCACTTCTTGGATGTTCCATCCTCACAGAAACACACAAAAAAGTGAGTGTCAAGAGTGAGGCAGATTTCAAGGCTCTTTTGCTCTGTCATTAATTTTGTATTGTTCCATCAAATACTGTGGATCCCAAACATGATACATGAGCCATTCAGTGCATTTAAGTGCTATTCATTACACAACTGAAAATACTATTTATCCATAGAAGGAGCTTTGTAGTTCTTCAAAAGCGTACTTAGGAGATGTTGAAGCGTTTTCTTTGCAGAGAAGAATCTGAGAATAGCATGCTGTGGTGTTCCCTCACATTTTGTTCTGGGAATAAAACACTTCAGTAAGATAACCTTATGGTTTCATGGGGAAAATATTGTCCTGACCAAACGGAATTGAATAATACTACTTATTACTGAGGGCATAACCTTTTACAGATTCGCACAAGTATGCTAATTCCATGTTCGCTGGCACCTCAAATACGTCCCATTTCACTTGTGACAGGGTGGAACATTCGCTCCACATTATAACTCACTTACTGGAAAAATCATTTGGCGTGGTGTAGTCTACTATGCATGGATGCATCCCAAATGGCACCCTATTCCCTATATAGTGCACTACCTTTGACCAGAGCCAGGCATTTGGGACACATCCACTGCAGAGTCTGGCTATTCCCATCTGTGGCCTCCTCAAAGGAGGAGAAAGAATAGAATATTAAGAAGACATCATGTCAAAGCCAAGTCTCCAGCGTTGACATCAATGAGTGACGGGGAGTGGGTATCCGTTTCCCTCATGGGACAAGCTCTTAAACCACTAAAATGTGTGGTCTGTCTGTACCATCCCACTCCCTATAATGAAACAAATAGAGTATGAGTTTGCATTCAGGTGATTTCTGGGAATGCTTTAGTAAAATAGGGTACACCAAGGATTTATGCTGTTACAATGGTATACTCTGGCAGTATGTTATGCCATGGGACAGATATTTAACTTTAAAATAAAATGTTGTATCAATGAACAAAAGCTAGTGTCAGCATGACAAATACAATACTTATTCACAAAAACGTGTTTGAAACTACTGAATGAAAATATCATGTGTCATGGATATGGATCTAAATAATATCTTCAAGACATGTTGAGACAGCTCATAAGGTGCAACATTGCTTGGTTGGTTAATTGGAAATGTTCTTCCACTCCACTGTGATTTGGACATTGACTGAAAAAAAAAAATGTTAAGAAATGTTTTCATGAGAGAATAATCATCATAACATTTTGGCTAATGGGCTGCTGTCCCATTTCACATACAGCAGTACAAAATAGTGGACCGGCCCATTTGCCACTGGTAGGCCATTGTGTAAGAAATGCTCAGGACGATATTTGCGCCCAGTCTGCACCTGCAAGATTCATAGACCTTCCAGTCTAACTTTTGGTACCAAGCACTGTTAATCAAAACCAGCATTCTCTGAGGTCATCAGGGGGAGTGAAGGAAATCATTGGTGGAAATAATGTTGGCTCTGAACGTTCTCGCTGGGACTTGTTTGGTCGATTTGGAGAGTTTCTGGAGAGCTTGACCGTGCTAAGAACAACACAAACTTGTTCCTATTTGATTTAGGACCTGCTTTTGTAGTGACACGAGCCAGCGAAGGACTCATGATTTGTATTGGATGTTTAGCATAGTCATATTTCTTTACCTAAATTGAAAGTGTAGGTCACTAAAAGTTAATAACTCTTTAATGTTTTCTACTTTTAAAGTAGTCTGTGTCTGGAGTGAAAGTGCAGTCCATCATTTATGTAGCTTGAACACTTGGAATTTTACTTACAGAGCATTTCTCTCTCTCCACATTCTGAAATATCAAATAATATCAATTCAGTGTTATAAAACAAGCATTTCTAACCAGACACAGAACCTTTAAACAAACTACACAAGGTGTTAACTTTGCATGTCTTTGAGGCAGCTACTGGCAGTCCGTCCTAATTAGAAAGAGAAGTAGTGTAGAGAAAAGAGCACAAAAGAGGCCCAATGGTCAAGTTCCCGTGCGGAGGCTGTTGTGTGAAGTGTCTGGTGATTATCTGGGTGTTCTGTGGGTGCTGCTGGACAGGAAGGTGAGAGGCAGGTTAATTACTGTACTGAGAGAGGAGGTGAGATGGCTTACACAGTCCTTTGTGGCCTGCACTCTTAAATTTCCAGGTGTGAGCTATGGGTAGCAGTGACGATGCCAAAGGTTTAGGCTGGATGGGCCAAGTCCGTCCCAAAGTCACCTCATCGATCATGGGTGACAGGGCGGAGCCGCTGCTGGTCCCAGGTGAGACACACACACACATGTAAATGTTGACACATGCGTAAATGTTTATACACATTCATTCATTAATGCACGCGCACGCATACACACACACACACACACGTGAGAACACATGCACAAACATTGTAGTGTTCCTCTAGGATATTTACATTATTTCTAACTCAATAGTTCAACAGTGCAAAGGGAGATTTGAATTTTTCATTTAAAAAACGAGTTGATTTACAATCCTCTTATGAGGCTATAACCTGAGGTCTGCCATTTTCCCCAAACCCCCCTGATATTTACCTCAGTATCAGCGTGCCATTAAAAGTTTGTGTGTCTTGAGACCACGATGTTGTCATGGCCATGTCTCCGTTTATTATTATACCTCTGAATTTAGTGAGGTGTTTTCGGAGTTCGTTAACTAAATGAACAGGTGTTTCCTCCCCTTAAGTCTATATACAGCTAATGAGCTGACTTAAGTGTGTTCAAATTATTAGACCATTAGGGACGGGAAATGTACAAAACGTTGAACACACAAAGAAATGAAGTGTGTATATCGTGCACAGCTCGCTTGTACAATGCTGAGTTTTCTCAGGCTTCTCTTAAAACATCAGCAAGCTAGTTCTTAACTTTGTGTGTGCTTTTGAACACTAATCATATCATTAGTGATTAAACACTTTCGAGAAACGACAAAGTGGAAAATAATGATGTTTTTTCTGCTTAAGTACGCCAGGCCATATTGAGGCAATTAACCCTTGTATTAATGTAGTGTTAATGAATAAAAATAGGCTGATGGATGTTCCTCGTGAGAGTTTTGGTAATTTTGAGAGCAATAGTTGGGGAAAAATAAATACATTTGTGGTCGACTTAATTGTATGTTTGTCCTTGGATGAAATACTGCTTTTATTCAAGTAGGTCAGTGCTGCAGAATATTCATGTTACAGGAGTTGGGACCATGTTTATCAGGGACTACTTGTGTGTCTCAAGCATGAATAACTAGCTTTATCCCTATAATGGGAGGTCCATTAAGCATGGAAGTGATGTGAGGACTGTTTGATGTGAAAGTATATAGTATTACAACCTGCAGGGAAGTGGGGAGAGAGAAAGAGCACAGCCCTATTCAGTCACAATTGTTAACTGTTTATGGGCTAAACAAATGTTGTGTTGTTGTTGGAAATGTGTCATAGTAAGCAAGCCCATTTTATACAAAACAATACAACAAGAATACAACATGATACACATTCAACTTTTTGAAATCAGAATCGTGCCATGAAAACGTTTTCTTACATGACATCGTTTTGACCAATAAACTGCAGAACCTTCCTTACAGAGCACTTTACTAAGCCAAAATAAAAACGAACAAAACATTTGTCACTTCATCAGTGGACAGTGTGTCAATAATTCAACAGCGTCAGCAGTTGGACCCTAAAAAAGAGAAACTGTGTTGCGTGCTGGAAGGAATAACCTAATCCGCCCCCTAACAAGGGGAAGTGTAAATATGACAAAGCCTTCCCACCTGACACCCTACCCAACAAACAGCCATCTGTCCTCATTATAAGTGGGGTCTGATGTGCCTTAAGAGGTGAGGTGAATTTTTTATGCTCCACAACCAATTAAGCTGGGCCAATTATCTTCTGAATAATTGAGTCAAATTTGGATACCCAATAAGTTATGCAGAAGCTACTGGTGCTAGGGTTTCATTGTCAGGAGGCGTTTGGGGAGTACTTAGAGGTACCCCTAAAGTATTTTTTTACTTGTTTATTAATTCATGCTTATAGTTTTGATTGGCATACATTGTTATCTTTCGGGATGTTCAGTGCCAGCGTCTTCCCCCTATTCGCAGCCAACTCTTTGGTTATTCATATCCTTGGCCTGTCACAATGGGGACTTCTCCATACTCCATAACAGATAATCCTCCCAACGCAAAAGTCACCTGTCTCAGGTGTATCGCGGGAGAATGTCACCTGAAACATTATCGTTGTTATAGTCGACACAAAAATATTTTCTGCACCTTTTGTTCTGCTGACAGGACTTACTACCACTTAAAGGTCCCTCCATTATGTTCTGATGTTCTGATGTTTGGAAATTCGTGGTCATTGAAATCTGTCGTATCTGGTAACTAATCCCTAAACTGGCACAATAAAGAAGTGGTGAAGGTGTGGGTAGTGCCTGGCGGGGCTCCTCTCTGTATCTCCACATATTTGTATTTCTCCACTCTCCAAAACACATTCACAAAAGAACTTGAGGTATCAATCCCCATTGGAAGGAATATGAACCCTTAGTCAATGCAATGAGGGAATAACAAGTTGACAATGGTCAGGAAATCTTTTATCAAAGGGATGAAAGGAATTTGGGTTCCAAAAGAGTAACAATGTTTTTTAGTGTTTGTTTACCCTGGTGGAAACCAGAAACTTTGTAGCATGTCAAGCTATCAGTGAGAGCCAGATAATTCCAGCAACAAATCTTATCTTTGCCTGGTCCCAGATCTGCTGTATTGCCAACTCTTATGGTTGGTTGGCATGACAATGACTGTAGCAGTTGGCAAGACAGCATAAACAGATCTGGGACTAGGCTAATCTTCTACCTATTATCTTCAGGTTTATACCAAGAGCAGCGCAGAGTGAACGGTTACTCTGATGCAATACGCCTGGTAAGCTTCCTCAATTAACCTATCCAATGGCATCTACTCAGCAGCTGTGAAAAGGGACTGTCTCATCCAGGTCTGACCTGCCTGGGTGTTGACGAGTGACAGAGGAGCTAAATATTTGATGAACGACTTGGGATGATCCAAAGGTTGACCTCTCAGAGTGTCTGATACAGGGAACACCCTAACTCTCTGCCATTCTTCTGCTCCTCTCTGGCTCTGCTATCCATAGACTGAAGGATTGGGTTCTGCTATCCCACTCCCAGAGTTTTGCCCAAGATCAAAACACAATGGTCAGAATAACAAAGGTGGCCATGGCCTTCTCACCACCATCATTTGATCTGAGCCCCCCATAATGTGATGGCTAGTGCAGTGTGTGTGTGTGTTTTGCAAAAAGCTGTTTTGAATTACCTTGGGTTGTCCAAGTTGCAAATGTCTATCTCAGGACAGAATAGGATCAACTTTATTGTCCCATAGGGGAACATTCTATTGGACACAGACAGTAATTGAATAATCTACAGTGCATGTGCTACACACTACTGGCTCAATGCCAGATTCAGATGATATGTGTAGATACCAAAACCCAGTATCATACAGTGATGGGAGAAACCCAGTATCATACGGTTATGGGAGAAACCCAGTATCATACGGTTATGGGAGAAACCCAGTATCATACGGTTATGGGAGAAACAGTATCATACGGTTATGGGAGAAACAGTATCATACGGTTATGGGAGAAACCCAGTATCATACGGTTATGGGAGAAACCCAGTATCATACGGTTATGGGAGAAACCCAGTATCATACGGTTATGGGAGAAACCCAGTATCATACGGTTATGGGAGAAACCCAGTATCATACGGTTATGGGAGAAACCCAGTATCATACGGTTATGGGAGAAACAGTATCATACGGTTATGGGAGAAACGGTATCATACGGTTATGGGAGAAACCCAGTATCATACGGTTATGGGAGAAACCCAGTATCATACGGTTATGGGAGAAACCCAGTATCATACGGTTATGGGAGAAACAGTATCATACGGTTATGGGAGAAACGGTATCATACGGTTATGGGAGAAACAGTATCATACGGTTATGGGAGAAACCCAGTATCATACGGTTATGGGAGAAGCCCAGTATCATACGGTTATGGGAGAAACCCAGTATCATACGGTTATGGGAGAAACCCAGTATCATACGGTTATGGGAGAAACCCAGTATCATACGGTTATGGGAGAAACCCAGTATCATACGGTTATGGGAGAAACCCAGTGTCATACGGTTATGGGAGAAACCCAGTATCATACGGTTATGGGAGAAACCCAGTATCATACGGTTATGGGAGAAACCCAGTATCATACGGTCATGGGAGAAACCCAGTATCATACTGTTATGGGAGAAACCCAGTATCATACGGTTATGGGAGAAACAGTATCATACGGTTATGGGAGAAACCCAGTATCATACGGTTATGGGAGAAACAATATCATACGGTTATGGGAGAAACAATATCATACGGTTATGGGAGAAACAATATCATACGGTTATGGGAGAAACACAGTATCATACGGTTATGGGAGAAACACAGTGTCATACGGTTATGGGAGAAACCCAGTATCATACGGTTATGGGAGAAACCCAGTATCATACGGTTATGGGAGAAACCCAGTATCATACGGTTATGGGAGAAACCCAGTATCATACGGTTATGGGAGAAACCCAGTATCATACGGTTATGGGAGAAACCCAGTATCATACGGTTATGGGAGAAACAGTATCATACGGTTATGGGAGAAACCCAGTATCATACGGTTATGGGAGAAACCCAGTATCATACGGTTATGGGAGAAACAGTATCATACGGTTATGGGAGAAACAGTATCATACGGTTATGGGAGAAACCCAGTATCATACGGTTATGGGAGAAACCCAGTATCATACGGTTATGGGAGAAACAGTATCATACGGTTACGGGAGAAACCCAGTATCATACGGTTATGGGAGAAACAGTATCATGCGGTTATGGGAGAAACAGTATCATACGGTTATGGGAGAAACAGTATCATACGGTTATGGGAGAAACCCAGTATCATACGGTTATGGGAGAAACCCAGTATCATACGGTTATGGGAGAAAACCAGTATCATACGGTTATGGGCGAAACCCAGTATCATACGGTTATGGGAGAAACCCAGTATCATACGGTTACGGGAGAAACCCAGTATCATACGGTTACGGGAGAAACCCAGTATCATACGGTTACGGGAGAAACCCAGTATCATACGGTTACGGGAGAAACCCAGTATCATACCGTTACGGGAGAAACCCAGTATCATACGGTTACGGGAGAAACAGTATCATACGGTTACGGGAGAAACCCAGTATCATACGGTTATGGGAGAAACCCAGTATCATACGGTTATGGGAGAAACCCAGTATCATACGGTTATGGGAGAAACGCAGTATCTTATACGGTTATGGGAGAAACAGTATCTTATACGGTTATGGGAGAAACGGTATCATACGGTTATGGGAGAAACCCAGTATCATACGGTTATGGGAGAAACCCAGTATCATACGGTTATGGGAGAAGCCCAGTATCATACGGTTATGGGAGAAACCCAGTATCATACGGTTACGGGAGAAACCCAGTATCATACGGTTACGGGAGAAACCCAGTATCATACGGTTACGGGAGAAACCCAGTATCATACCGTTACGGGAGAAACCCAGTATCATACGGTTACGGGAGAAACAGTATCATACGGTTATGGGAGAAACCCAGTATCATACGGTTATGGGAGAAACCCAGTATCATACGGTTATGGGAGAAACCCAGTATCATACGGTTATGGGAGAAACGCAGTATCTTATACGGTTATGGGAGAAACAGTATCTTATACGGTTATGGGAGAAACGGTATCATACGGTTATGGGAGAAACCCAGTATCATACGGTTATGGGAGAAACCCAGTATCATACGGTTATGGGAGAAACCCAGTGTCATACGGTTATGGGAGAAACCCAGTATCATACGGTTATGGGAGAAACCCAGTATCATACGGTTATGGGAGAAACCCAGTATCATACGGTTATGGGAGAAACGGTATCATACGGTTATGGGAGAAACGGTATCATACGGTTATGGGAGAAACGGTATCATACGGTTATGGGAGAAACGGTATCATACGGTTATGGGAGAAACCCAGTATCATACGGTTATGGGAGAAACCTAGTATCATACGGTTATGGGAGAAACCCAGTATCATACGGTTATGGGAGAAACCCAGTATCATACGGTTATGGGAGAAACCCAGTATCATACGGTTATGGGAGAAAGAGTATCATACGGTTATGGGAGAAACAGTATCATACGGTTATGGGAGAAACCCAGTATCATACGGTTATGGGAGAAACTCAGTATCATACGGTTATGGGAGAAACCCAGTATCATACGGTTATGGGAGAAACCCAGTATCATACGGTTATGGGAGAAGCCCAGTATCATACGGTTATGGGAGAAACCCAGTGTCATACGGTTATGGGAGAAACCCAGTATCATACGGTTATGGGAGAAACCCAGTATCATACGGTTATGGGAGAAACCCAGTATCATACGGTTATGGGAGAAACCCAGTATCATACGGTTATGGGAGAAACACAGTATCATACGGTTATGGGAGAAACCCAGTATCATACGGTTATGGGAGAAGCCCAGTATCATACGTTTATGGGAGAAACCCAGTGTCATACGGTTATGGGAGAAACCCAGTATCATACGGTTATGGGAGAAACCCAGTATCATACGGTTATGGGAGAAACAGTATCATACGGTTATGGGAGAAACAGTATCATACGGTTATGGGAGAAACCCAGTATCATACGGTTATGGGAGAAGCCCAGTATCATACGGTTATGGGAGAAACCCAGTGTCATACGGTTATGGGAGAAACCCAGTATCATACGGTTATGGGAGAAACCCAGTATCATACGGTTATGGGAGAAACCCAGTATCATACGGTTATGGGAGAAACCCAGTATCATACGGTTATGGGAGAAACACAGTATCATACGGTTATGGGAGAAACCCAGTATCATACGGTTATGGGAGAAACCCAGTATCATACGGTTATGGGAGAAACAGTATCATACGGTTATGGGAGAAACCCAGTATCATACGGTTATGGGAGAAACCCAGTATCATACGGTTATGGGAGAAACCCAGTATCATACGGTTATGGGAGAAGCCCAGTATCATACGTTTATGGGAGAAACCCAGTGTCATACGGTTATGGGAGAAACCCAGTATCATACGGTTATGGGAGAAACCCAGTATCATACGGTTATGGGAGAAACAGTATCATACGGTTATGGGAGAAACAGTATCATACGGTTATGGGAGAAACCCAGTATCATACGGTTACGGGAGAAACAGTATCATACGGTTACGGGAGAAACCCAGTATCATACGGTTATGGGAGAAACCCAGTATCATACGGTTATGGGAGAAACCCAGTATCATACGGTTATGGGAGAAACGCAGTATCTTATACGGTTATGGGAGAAACAGTATCTTATACGGTTATGGGAGAAACGGTATCATACGGTTATGGGAGAAACCCAGTATCATACGGTTATGGGAGAAACCCAGTATCATACGGTTATGGGAGAAGCCCAGTATCATACGGTTATGGGAGAAACCCAGTGTCATACGGTTATGGGAGAAACCCAGTATCATACGGTTATGGGAGAAACCCAGTATCATACGGTTATGGGAGAAACCCAGTATCATACGGTTATGGGAGAAACGGTATCATACGGTTATGGGAGAAACGGTATCATACGGTTATGGGAGAAACGGTATGATACGGTTATGGGAGAAACGGTATCATACGGTTATGGGAGAAACGGTATCATACGGTTATGGGAGAAACCCAGTATCATACGGTTATGGGAGAAACCCAGTATCATACGGTTATGGGAGAAACCCAGTATCATACGGTTATGGGAGAAACCCAGTATCATACGGTTATGGGAGAAGCCCAGTATCATACGGTTATGGGAGAAACCCAGTGTCATACGGTTATGGGAGAAACCCAGTATCATACGGTTATGGGAGAAACCCAGTATCATACGGTTATGGGAGAAACCCAGTATCATACGGTTATGGGAGAAACCCAGTATCATACGGTTATGGGAGAAACACAGTATCATACGGTTATGGGAGAAACCCAGTATCATACGGTTATGGGAGAAGCCCAGTATCATACGTTTATGGGAGAAACCCAGTGTCATACGGTTATGGGAGAAACCCAGTATCATACGGTTATGGGAGAAACCCAGTATCATACGGTTATGGGAGAAACAGTATCATACGGTTATGGGAGAAACAGTATCATACGGTTATGGGAGAAACCCAGTATCATACGGTTACGGGAGAAACAGTATCATACGGTTACGGGAGAAACCCAGTATCATACGGTTATGGGAGAAACCCAGTATCATACGGTTATGGGAGAAACCCAGTATCATACGGTTATGGGAGAAACCCAGTATCATACGGTTATGGGAGAAACCCAGTATCATACGGTTATGGGAGAAACAGTATCATACGGTTATGGGAGAAACCCAGTATCATACGGTTATGGGAGAAACCCAGTATCATACGGTTATGGGAGAAACCCAGTATCATACGGTTATGGGAGAAGCCCAGTATCATACGTTTATGGGAGAAACCCAGTGTCATACGGTTATGGGAGAAACCCAGTATCATACGGTTATGGGAGAAACCCAGTATCATACGGTTATGGGAGAAACAGTATCATACGGTTATGGGAGAAACAGTATCATACGGTTATGGGAGAAACCCAGTATCATACGGTTACGGGAGAAACAGTATCATACGGTTACGGGAGAAACCCAGTATCATACGGTTATGGGAGAAACCCAGTATCATACGGTTATGGGAGAAACCCAGTATCATACGGTTATGGGAGAAACGCAGTATCTTATACGGTTATGGGAGAAACAGTATCTTATACGGTTATGGGAGAAACGGTATCATACGGTTATGGGAGAAACCCAGTATCATACGGTTACGGGAGAAACAGTATCATACGGTTACGGGAGAAACCCAGTATCATACGGTTACGGGAGAAACCCAGTATCATACGGTTATGGGAGAAACCCAGTATCATACGGTTATGGGAGAAACGCAGTATCTTATACGGTTATGGGAGAAACAGTATCTTATACGGTTATGGGAGAAACGGTATCATACGGTTATGGGAGAAACCCAGTATCATACGGTTATGGGAGAAACCCAGTATCATACGGTTATGGGAGAAGCCCAGTATCATACGGTTATGGGAGAAACCCAGTGTCATACGGTTATGGGAGAAACCCAGTATCATACGGTTATGGGAGAAACCCAGTATCATACGGTTATGGGAGAAACCCAGTATCATACGGTTATGGGAGAAACGGTATCATACGGTTATGGGAGAAACGGTATCATACGGTTATGGGAGAAACGGTATCATACGGTTATGGGAGAAACCCAGTATCATACGGTTATGGGAGAAACCCAGTATCATACGGTTATGGGAGAAACCCAGTATCATACGGTTATGGGAGAAACCCAGTATCATACGGTTATGGGAGAAACCCAGTATCATACGGTTATGGGAGAAGCCCAGTATCATACGGTTATGGGAGAAACCCAGTGTCATACGGTTATGGGAGAAACCCAGTATCATACGGTTATGGGAGAAACCCAGTATCATACGGTTATGGGAGAAACCCAGTATCATACGGTTATGGGAGAAACCTAGTATCATACGGTTATGGGAGAAACCCAGTATCATACGGTTATGGGAGAAACCCAGTATCATACGGTTATGGGAGAAACAGTATCATACGGTTATGGGAGAAACAGTATCATACGGTTATGGGAGAAACCCAGTATCATACGGTTATGGGAGAAACCCAGTATCATACGGTTATGGGAGAAACCCAGTATCATACGGTTATGGGAGAAACCCAGTATCATACGGTTATGGGAGAAACCCAGTATCATACGGTTATGGGAGAAACCCAGTATCATACGGTTATGGGAGAAACCCAGTATCATACGGTTATGGGAGAAACCCAGTATCATACGGTTATGGGAGAAACCCAGTATCATACGGTTATGGGAGAAACCCAGTATCATACGGTTATGGGAGAAACCCAGTATCATACGGTTATGGGAGAAACCCAGTATCATACGGTTATGGGAGAAACCCAGTATCATACGGTTATGGGAGAAACGGTATCATACGGTTATGGGAGAAACGGTATCATACGGTTATGGGAGAAACGGTATCATACGGTTATGGGAGAAACGGTATCATACGGTTATGGGAGAAACGGTATCATACGGTTATGGGAGAAACCCAGTATCATACGGTTATGGGAGAAACCCAGTATCATACGGTTATGGGAGAAACCCAGTATCATACGGTTATGGGAGAAACCCAGTATCATACGGTTATGGGAGAAACCCAGTATCATACGGTTATGGGAGAAACAGTATCATACGGTTATGGGAGAAACAGTATCATACGGTTATGCGAGAAACCCAGTATCATACGGTTATGGGAGAAACCCAGTATCATACGGTTATGGGAGAAACCCAGTATCATACGGTTATGGGAGAAGCCCAGTATCATACGGTTACGGGAGAAACCCAGTATCATACGGTTATGGGAGAAACAGTATCATACGGTTATGGGAGAAACAGTATCATACGGTTATGCGAGAAACCCAGTATCATACGGTTATGGGAGAAACCCAGTATCATACGGTTATGGGAGAAACCCAGTATCATACGGTTATGGGAGAAGCCCAGTATCATACGGTTACGGGAGAAACCCAGTATCATACGGTTATGGGAGAAACCCAGTATCATACGGTTATGGGAGAAACAGTATCATACGGTTATGGGAGAAACAGTATCATACGGTTATGGGAGAAACCCAGTATCATACGGTTACGGGAGAAACAGTATCATACGGTTACGGGAGAAACCCAGTATCATACGGTTATGGGAGAAACCCAGTATCATACGGTTATGGGAGAAACCCAGTATCATACGGTTATGGGAGAAACGCAGTATCTTATACGGTTATGGGAGAAACAGTATCTTATACGGTTATGGGAGAAACGGTATCATACGGTTATGGGAGAAACCCAGTATCATACGGTTACGGGAGAAACAGTATCATACGGTTACGGGAGAAACCCAGTATCATACGGTTACGGGAGAAACCCAGTATCATACGGTTATGGGAGAAACCCAGTATCATACGGTTATGGGAGAAACGCAGTATCTTATACGGTTATGGGAGAAACAGTATCTTATACGGTTATGGGAGAAACGGTATCATACGGTTATGGGAGAAACCCAGTATCATACGGTTATGGGAGAAACCCAGTATCATACGGTTATGGGAGAAGCCCAGTATCATACGGTTATGGGAGAAACCCAGTGTCATACGGTTATGGGAGAAACCCAGTATCATACGGTTATGGGAGAAACCCAGTATCATACGGTTATGGGAGAAACCCAGTATCATACGGTTATGGGAGAAACGGTATCATACGGTTATGGGAGAAACGGTATCATACGGTTATGGGAGAAACGGTATCATACGGTTATGGGAGAAACCCAGTATCATACGGTTATGGGAGAAACCCAGTATCATACGGTTATGGGAGAAACCCAGTATCATACGGTTATGGGAGAAACCCAGTATCATACGGTTATGGGAGAAACCCAGTATCATACGGTTATGGGAGAAGCCCAGTATCATACGGTTATGGGAGAAACCCAGTGTCATACGGTTATGGGAGAAACCCAGTATCATACGGTTATGGGAGAAACCCAGTATCATACGGTTATGGGAGAAACCCAGTATCATACGGTTATGGGAGAAACCTAGTATCATACGGTTATGGGAGAAACCCAGTATCATACGGTTATGGGAGAAACCCAGTATCATACGGTTATGGGAGAAACAGTATCATACGGTTATGGGAGAAACAGTATCATACGGTTATGGGAGAAACCCAGTATCATACGGTTATGGGAGAAACCCAGTATCATACGGTTATGGGAGAAACCCAGTATCATACGGTTATGGGAGAAACCCAGTATCATACGGTTATGGGAGAAACCCAGTATCATACGGTTATGGGAGAAACCCAGTATCATACGGTTATGGGAGAAACCCAGTATCATACGGTTATGGGAGAAACCCAGTATCATACGGTTATGGGAGAAACGGTATCATACGGTTATGGGAGAAACGGTATCATACGGTTATGGGAGAAACGGTATCATACGGTTATGGGAGAAACGGTATCATACGGTTATGGGAGAAACGGTATCATACGGTTATGGGAGAAACCCAGTATCATACGGTTATGGGAGAAACCCAGTATCATACGGTTATGGGAGAAACCCAGTATCATACGGTTATGGGAGAAACCCAGTATCATACGGTTATGGGAGAAACCCAGTATCATACGGTTATGGGAGAAACAGTATCATACGGTTATGGGAGAAACAGTATCATACGGTTATGCGAGAAACCCAGTATCATACGGTTATGGGAGAAACCCAGTATCATACGGTTATGGGAGAAACCCAGTATCATACGGTTATGGGAGAAGCCCAGTATCATACGGTTACGGGAGAAACCCAGTATCATACGGTTATGGGAGAAACAGTATCATACGGTTATGGGAGAAACAGTATCATACGGTTATGCGAGAAACCCAGTATCATACGGTTATGGGAGAAACCCAGTATCATACGGTTATGGGAGAAACCCAGTATCATACGGTTATGGGAGAAGCCCAGTATCATACGGTTACGGGAGAAACCCAGTATCATACGGTTATGGGAGAAACAGTATCATACGGTTATGGGAGAAACAGTATCATACGGTTATGGGAGAAACCCAGTATCATACGGTTATGGGAGAAACAGTATCATACGGTTATGGGAGAAACAGTATCATACGGTTATGGGAGAAACAGTATCATACGGTTATGGGAGAAACCCAGTATCATACGGTTATGGGAGAAACCCAGTATCATACGGTTATAGGAGAAACAGTATCATACGGTTATGGGAGAAACAGTATCATATGGTTATGGGAGAAACCCAGTATCATTTACGCTTATGGGAGAAGATTACAAATGACTTCTTAACTACATGTTTAACCAAAATACGGCGTTTTCATCATCATAGACTAATCCAGGTATTTATCTCAGACAACCGCAGAGAGGTAACTGGTAACTGACAGGATTGTGGAGATGGTAATTATGGTGGTCTTGCTGTTACCATGTCCGTCTAGTCAAGTTTATGTAGACGAGAATGCGCTGAAGTTCCACAACAGCAGAGCCGATCACCACCACCTCTCCCCCACTTCCATCCGAGCAAAGCAGCAATAAAAACATGGGTCTAACAGGTTTCAGCTCAGTGGGCCAAGCTATGACAACAAAATTAGCTCCTTTTGTACCAGGGTGTAATGTTTTCAGGTGTGTTTTAGTAGAATGCATGGCATGTACTTACTTAGCTGACAAAGCCCAGTCTTTGCCCTTCTTTCATGAAACGAGGAGAAGTAGAAAAAACAGTATCACAAGCCGGATGTTATACCTACGTGTTAAAGAAAAGGAGAGCCGCACAGTCTAGGAGTTCAGATGCAATAATTTAATAACCTAATTAAACAAGTGTGTGTTTATTTCGCCTCCAGATTATAAGGAATTAACAAACTATTGATGTAATTAGTCTTATTAGTAGGATTTACAAAAGTAACATTTTGAGACAGACAGGGATCCATTCAACATATTTCCTGTAGGCCTATGCAGTTGGTTCTGGGACTTGCTTAAAACAATATGCTTACTGTCAACACATCTATACCTGTATCCATACTTGTATACCACTATACAACGACGAGACGGCCTACAGGGAGGAGGTAGGCACTCTGACGGCGTGGTGCCAGGTAAACAACCTCTCCCTCAAAGTTAGCAAAACAAAGGAGCTGATTGTGGAATTTAGGAGGAACCAGGCTGGACACGCCCCCATCCTCATCAACGGGGCCACCGTGGAGATGGTCAACAATTCAAATTCCTTGGCTAACACATCTCAGAGAAGCTGAAATGGTCTAACCACACAGACACCTTAGTGAAGAAGGCACGACAGCGACTGTGAAAAAATGTGGCCTGTCCACGGGGGCCCTCACAGTGTTCTAGAGGAGCACCATCGAGAGCATACTGTCGGGCTGCATCACAGCCTGGTATGGCAACTCCACCACAGCGGACTGCAAGTCGCTTCAGAGGGTGATACGTGCAGCTGAACGCGAGTAGTACAGGAGCATCATGGAAAAAACTGGAAGACTGGACAATAGTTTCTAATCCCAGATCATCAGGCTGCTGAATAGCCACCACTAGTCAGCTATCTGCCCCCTCCCTCCCCCCTGCTATTACCCCTGTGGACATTTCCCCCCCACACCCTCTCAACGGTCACTTACTTTACATGCGGCACCCCCTATGGACATTTTCCCCCCACCCCCCCAACAGACTTTTACTCTGCCCCCACCCCAACAACATTCATTACTGTTGCAGTTGTTAATACGTATATTCATGATTTTTTTATTCACATTTTTATAGTTTTTATTTTCCCACACCCCTTCAATTTCTATACCTCTATACCTCTATATTTCTATATCTCTATACCTCTATATTTCTATATCTCTATACCTCTATATTTCTATACCTCTATACCTCTAGACTTCTATACCTCTATACCTCTATACTTCTATACCGCTACATGTCTATACCTACATGTTTATACCTCTATATCTTTATACTTCTATACCTCTATACCGCTATACCGCTATACCTCTATATCTCTATAAATGTATCCATGGAAAAGCAACAGTAGTGTTGTAAGGAAAACAGATGGCTCAATAAGGGTGTCTACAGTGCTGAGCAAATGCATAATGATAGTAATTCACTTGACCCTTACAAATTGAATAAAATATACAGTATCATATATCCTGCAGGTGTCTTTCTGGGCTCTCTGTGGATTCAGTGGATTTAGCCCAGGACTTAGAAGTGCACTTTCTTTATACCATCTTTGGCCGAGAGCCTGAAGGAATCAACAGCTCTAGTCTTTTAATGACAGTTCGACCATCAAGTAAGGATTTCTGGCAGGCTGGAAAGAAATATTTGAAACTGATCCTTCTTTTTTGCTTTTCTTTGAGCTCTTAATCCGTAAACCATCCCTCCCAGCCCCATCTGGTCTCCTCCTCCTCCTCCCCATGATCTCTCTCTCTCTCTGTCCATCTCTTTCTCTCCCTTACCGACTATGCCATATGTTTCAAACATGCATAGAAACTTGCAAGCTTAAAATCCCTGATAACATCAAACTAATATATACGCCTGTTGCATTAAATGTCTTATCTAATGTTTTCATCCCATCACTGTTAATACATTTGCAATCCATACAGATGGTCTTGTACCTATAATATAATATGCCATAGAGACATCATTAACCTGTGTTTGGTGAATTACCAGAAGATAAGCAAGCCCCATCCTTTACAACTAGTTTAGGATATCCTGCTAAATATGACATGTAGGATTTTTTTTTCTCTTTATTTTTAAATTTTTTTTACATTGTAGAATAATAGTGAAGACATCAAAACTATGAAATAACACATATGGAATCATGTAGTAACCAAAAAAAGTGTTTAACAAATTAAAATATATTTTATATTTGAGATTCTTCAAAGTAGCCACCCTTTGCCTTGATGACAACTTTGCACACTCTTCGCATTCTCTCAGCCAGCTTCACGAGGAATACTTTTACAACAGTCTTGAAGGAGTTCCCACATATGCTGAGCACTTGTCATGGTCTTGTTGAAAAACAAATGATAGTCCCACGCAGCGCAAACCAGATGTGGTGGCATATCACTGCAGAATGATGTGGTAGCCATGCTGGTTAAGAGTGCCTTGAATTCTAAATAAATCACTGACAGTGTCACCAGCAAATCATCCTGCCACAATCCCACTTCCTCCTCTGTGCTTCATGGTGGGAACCACACGTGCAGAGATCATCCGTTCACCTACTCGTGTCACAAAGAAATGGCGGTTGGAACTTACTATCTCAAATTTGGACTCATCAGACCGAAGGACAGATTTCCACCGGTCTAATGTCCATTGCTCGTGTTTCTTGGTCCAAACAAATCTCTTCTTCTTATTGGTGTCCTTTAGTAGTGGTTTCTTTGCAGCAATTTGACCATGATGGCCTGATTCACACAGTCTCCTCTGAACAGTTGAGCCAGTTTCATCATGGCGCTTTATGGTTTTTGAGACTGCACTTGAGGAAACTTTCAAAGTTCTTAAAATGTGCCGCCTTGACTGACCTTCATGTCTTAAAGTAATGTCATTTCTCGTTGGTTATTTGAGCTGTTCTTGCCATAATATGGACTTGATATTTTACCAAATAGGGCTATCTTCTGTATACCAACCCTACCTTGTCACAGCACAACTGATTGGCTCAAACATTGTAACGGTTGTCGTCTGGAGAAAGAGAGGAGGACCAATGCGCAGCGTGGTAATAAAACAACTGAACACACCAGTTGTTTTATTATTTTAATAAACAACTGAACACCGAACAAAACAACAAAAACGACAAACGAACAGTCCTGTAAGGTAATGAAGAAACACTGACAGAAAATAATCACCCACAACCAAAATGGGGAAAACAGGCTACCTAAGTATGATTCTCAATCAGAGACAACGATCGACAGCTGCCTCTGATTGAGAACCATACCAGGCCGAACACAGAAATACAACAAAGAAAAAAGAACATAGACTACCCACCCCAACTCACGCCCTGACCAAACTAACACAAAGACATAATAAAGGAAATAAGGTCAGAACGTGACAAATGCATTAAAAGGAAAGAAATTCCACAAATTAACTTTTAACAAGGCAGACCTGTTAATTGAAATGCATTCCAGGTGACTACCTTATAAAGCTGGTTGAGAGAGTGCCAAGAGTTTGCAAAGTTGTCATCAAGGCAAAGGGTGGCTTCTTTGAAGAATCTCAATTTGTTTAACACTTTTTTGATTACTACATGATTCAAAATGTGTTATTTCATTGTAGAATAACAGTGAAGACATCAAAACAATGTAGAAAATAGTAAAAATAAAGAAAAACCCTTGAATGAGTAGGTGTGTCTGAACTTTTGACTAGTACTGTATATCTTGATTTTTTGGGTGGGGCTTATTGTGTGGTGGAGGGGCTTGGTGTGTAAATGAGAAGGTGCACAGTCACAGCAGAAGGAGCAAAGGAGACGAGACCCAACAGAGAACCATAAGAACAAGTGGACATAAACGCTCATAAAAACCAAAAATGGAAATAAACTTGATTCTTGCTATAAAGGCAGGAATTTGGAATATAGCGCCAAAACATACATTATATTTAATCAAATGAATTTGATATATCGTCCAGCCCTAATGACATGTCATATACACAAACGGTCAGTGGCTGATCAAGGGAAGAGGGTTGTACAACTGCATAAAAAATCACAGCAAATATCAGGGGTTGGCTTGAGGAAGCGAATTCACGAGAGCTGCACTAAATGATAACATTGACACAGAAACCATTAGATCTCATAAGCTGCCCACACACATGCAACTGCACATAGCACACAGTCTAGTTTTCAGGTTCCACTTATTTCTCTCCTCAGGTTTTTTTACTCACTTCTCCCAGGAAACATGGTAGGAGCAGGCTGCTGGGCTCTCCTCAGCTCTCTCTCCTCAGCGCCCCAGCAAAGCCACAACACAAACAGCGGCGGCCATATCGGGCCCCAGCTGCCGACATGTCTGCTCAGCGGCGTATTTATTTAAACCTGCCGCTGGCCCTGGAGGTCCGACGCAGGCCTCGCCGGGGGCCTCCCCGGCTTGTTTGAGAATCCATTCACACCTGAGCATTAAATTACTGACACTAATGTTACTAGTAATGCTTGGACCAGCTCCCATTTTTGGGGAACCCATAAACCTGCAGGAGCCGGGAAATGTGGACGGTCCAAGAAAAAAATCAAGATCTTAGGTGAGGGACCAATGTGATACAGGGGGATAAGCATGACCCTGTCTGTGAGATCTGTGTGTAAGGTATTATTCTAATGTACTGTATGTGCAGGTATTTGCTGTATGTATTTCCGTTGTCAGTGACTGAGATAGAGCATAGATCGAGGATAAGGGTATACAACATTGTACACATAAATCATTCATTTTAAAGCAAACTACTCTATTCTGTCTTCCTCCCTAGGCTGACAGTAAAACAGAGGACACTGTCCCCTTAGGGAGTTCGAGAGAGGTGGGGGAGGGACATTGTTTGACTGTTACCCTGGTTGCTAAGGAGTCTTTTGAACTTGAGAGGTGTGGAGGCATGAACACCTGTGCAGCCCCCCTCTTGAAACCGGTAGGATACCTTTCACCTTGTCTCACTCTGCAGCACTCACTGAGCGGACAAGAAGAAAAGAAGAGGGTGCGGAGAAAGGAAAGTATCTAAGAGACGTCTCCTTGGCTGTCACTCAGGGGTCGGGGGTCAGAGGTCGGCATGGAGGGGGTATGTCAGGTGTTAAGTGGGGCAGACAGCCCTGTGGAGGGCTTGTTAAATGCCTACCTGTGCAACCTGCTTACCTGCAGCCAGGTGGGAGCACAAAGCACCCAGGGTTTACCCACCGATACACGTGATTTCGATATGACTGATTTGGATCGTTTACAGACATAATGACTTTTCTTAGAGTTTTTTTTGTCTGTGTTTTTGAAAGAGTGAATAAGTGAGAGGGAGACAGAGGTGAAGAAATAACAAAGTGGGAAAGAAAGAGGGAGCAAATAATATGATTCCGCTGTAGCCGACTAAGTCGTTATTTTTTTCAACAAAACAAAATGTAGAAGAAGAGACGAGTACCGCAATTTAGTACCGCCTCTTTTCCGATCAGATAGTATAGCAAGTCAACATAAAACACTAATGACTCTCTATTAAAGGTAAAAAAAACGAAATACAATTTGTAGAGGACTATAGTGGCCAGAGTCAGACTATAGCGATATGTGGTCTGGATTCAAGTCAAAAGCCAGTCCCAGTCAGTGATTACACATACTGTTAAACAAAATTAAATGCAGAGCTAACTCTGGACAATCACAAAGCATTTTCTCTCGTACTTGTTGCTGGCTTAGAGAGACAAACAGGGATGCTGCAGATTAGTGCAGTGATGCCACTTTCACCTTTTAAATGTAAACCCTTTGTGCATGGTGCTTAAAACTATTTTAACACAAAGTGTTGACCTTTAAACGTTAACCGTGGCATCACTGTCTTGGTTCTGATCCTTTAGGCCTTGTTTCTGGCTTAGAGAAACAAACAGCACTAACGAAATACCCAATTTATTTCCTACTACAGTTTTACGAGAATTTAGGGCTCCTATTTGGTCGCAGCTAGCTTTACACAGCAAACCCAAAGGGTTTACATTTAAACGTTAAACGTGGCATCACTGAACTAATCTGCAGCGTCACTGTTTGTTTCTCTAAGGCAGAAACAAGGCTAAATGGTCAGAACCAAGACAGTGATGCCATGTTTAAATGTTTTAAACTAGCTTTACGCGGCATACACAAAGGGTTTACATTTAAAGGTCAAACATGGCATCACTGCACTAATCTGCACCGTCACTGACATATGATCGTCTGGGTCAACAATGTGCTTTCATTTAATTAGTGTTCATTGCAGTCCCAATTTGGCTATACCATTTATTTAGGGATGCTGGTGGTTGTTTTGGACCAAATAGGAGCCCCGAGTCCTCGTAAAACTGCAGTAGAAAATAAATGGCTTATTTCATTAACGCTGTGTGTTTCTCTAAGTCAGAAGCAAGTCTAAACAATGATAATGATGATCTGTGGCGGCAGGCCGAGGCTGGTGGGGGGGGATCCTCTTCATCCTGTCATGGCCATTGTGTCGAGGTGGCATTGAGCTCCTTGTCCAGCCTTCCATAAATTATTGATGACTCGTCACAATGTCTTTTTGTTTTGTTGGGGCCACAGCATGGAAATGGACACGGTTGAAGTGAGAAGGTAGCACTTCACTCCAAGTGAGTAGTCATGTGGCTGTCTGACTTCCTTTGGAGCACACTGGAACACAGTCACATGAACACATCACAGTATGACCACTGTTTCACAAAATGTCATGGTTCTGACCATTTCACAAAATGTCTTGGTTCTGACCATGCCACAAAATGTCTTGGTTCTGACCATGCCACAAAATGTATTGGTTCTGACCATGCCACAAAATGTCTTGGTTCTGACTATTTCACAAAATGTCTTGGTTCTGACCATGCCACAAAATGTCTTGGTTCTGACCATGCCACAAAATGTCTTGGTTCTGATCATGCCACAAAATGTCTTGGTTCTGACCATGCCACAAAATGTCTTGGTTCTGACCATGCCACAAAATGTCTTGGTTCTGACCATGCCACAAAATGTCTTGGTTCTGACCATGCCACAAAATGTCTTGGTTCTGACTATTTCACAAAATGTTTTGGTTCTGACCATATTACAAAATGTGTTGGCACTTAAAGGTAGACTCAGCGATATGATGTAGATGCAGAAAGTAAATAGCGTAATGGGTCAACTTCTGCAACAACTAAGAGTGTTGAGGCACCAGTCTCAACTTCTCGGGCTGTTTCGGTGCCCTGGCTACTACGCTGCACACAGCATGAAGAGAAACCATGCACATGCACAGATATAATACACCTTGAAATGTTATGGTTTATTGTGAAGCATTTTATGCACATTAATATATTTGAGGGTATGGCGTATGGCCCAGTACATCACTGGGGCCAAGTATCCTGCCATCCAGGACCTCTCTACCAGGCGGTGTCAGAGGAAGGCCCTAAAAATGGTCAAAGACTCCAGTCACTCTAGTCATAGACTGTTCTCTCTGTTGCCGCACGGCAAGCGGTACCGGAGCTCCAAGTCTCGGTCTAAGACTCCTGGACCAAATGGCTACCCAAATGGCTACCCCCCCCCCCCCCCCCCCCCCCCCCCCCAAGACCCTCTTTTACACTGCTGCTACTCTCTGTTGTTATCATCTATGCATGGTCACTCTAATAACTCTACCTACATGTACATATTACCTCAATTACCTCGACTAACTCTGTATTGACTCTGTACCGGTACACCCTGTATGTAGTCTCGCTGTTGTTATTTTACTGCTGTTCTTAAATGACTTGTTCCTTTTATTTCTTCTTCTTCTTAAGAAGAAGCATTTAAGCATTTCACTGTAAGGTCTAGGTCTATGCATGTGACATTTGATTTGATTATGATTCTGAATGTACAGTGCTACACCCCCACCATTCCTATTCCTCTCCCTTCGGCGCATGTGACTAAAACAATTTGATTTGATTTGACTCTATATAATGTTACCAGAAGAATAACAAGTTAAACACTGTGTAGATAGATATATTTCCGTTTTGAGCTGCTGCTTCTTGTGCAATCTGCTGAAACTAGCAGAACAGAACACTGTTAACCTGCTGAAACTGACTGAATAGAACATTGTTAACCTGCTGAAACTGACTGAATAGAACACTGTTAACCTGCTGAAACTGACTGAATAGAACATTGTTAACCTGCTGAAACTGACTGAATAGAACATTGTTAACCTGCTGAAACTGACTGAATAGAACACTGTTAACCTGTTGAAACTAGCTGAACAGAACACTGTTAACCTGTTGAAACTAGCTGAACAGAACACTGTTAACCTGTTGAAACTAGCTGAACAGAACACTGTTAACCTGTTGAAACTAGCTGAACAGAACACTGTTCACTTGCACTGGACTGCAGGTGAGGCACAAGTCATATGGTTCAGTTTTGATATTGGGCATTTTCACTTAAATGTTAACAACGGTTGAATACTTACTTTGAGGGTTTGGGCTAAGTGATCGTCTATTGTTCATGTGATTGTGGCCCCGCTCTTTATGTTCTTCAAATCAGGAAATGGTTAAACAGGGCTAATTACCCAGCAGTATTCCCTGCAGTGTGCGGTCCTGGCAGTCCGTCTCTGTGGTTGATCTGACAGGAGTCATGCCCTCTGGGGTCCACGTATCAATTATAGAACCGTTCGCAGTTAGCCATTTTGGAAACATTAGACAAGCTCAATCCCAGCTTTTCTTTCTTCTTGCTCAATGTGCCTCCCCCTTCCTCCTGCCAATGCCTTCATCATGCAGACAAATGGGACTCCTTTTGGATTGAATTTAACTTACACCTTGAGACTTGAGTTGTCTGGTTATTTAATACACTGAACCGTACAGAGCTGAAATAAAAAGGAGAATATTGTAAATAGAAGAAAAGCGTACAGGAACATACAGAGGTGAATGAGGGAAGGACTGTGAGAGTGGGTAAAGGTTGTTGGTGTGGCTAAGATAGACAACATGTGAGGTTATTGACACACAGTAAGGTTATTGACACACAGTGAGGTTGTTCTAGGGACTGGAGGCTGACATCCCTCTGAGCCACACATACAGTGGCCATACTCCCTCTGCTGCTGCCCTACTGTAAACACAGCCCAGAGGGATATGTGTGTGTGTGTGTGTGTGTGTGTGTGTGTGTGTGTGTGTGTGTGTGTGTGTGTGTGTGTTTGCGTGTGTGCGTGTGTGCGTGTGTGCGTGCGCGCGTGTGTGTGTGTGTGTGTGTGTGTGTGTGTGTGTGTGTGTGTGTGTGTGTGTGTGTGTGTGTGTGTGTGTGTGTGTGTGTGTGTGTGTGTGTGTGTGTGTGTGTGTGTGTGTGTTTGGTTTTACTATCCTTGTGGGGACCAAATGTCCAAAAGGAAAATTTTTGCAAGTGGGGAACATTTTGTTGTCCACACAAGGAAAAATTATATTTTAGGCTTAGGGGTTAGGTTTAGGGTTACCGGTAGAATTAGGGTTAGGGGTTGTTGGGGTTTAAAATATATATATATATTTCACCTTTATTTAACCAGGTAGGCCAGTTGAAAAAAAGTTCTCATTTACGACCAAGGTAAAGCAAAGCAGTGCGACAAAAACAGTAACAGTTACACATGGGATAAACGAATGTACAGTCAATAAAACAATAGAAAATCTGTATACAGTGTGTGCAAATGAAGTAAGGAGGTAAGGCAATAAATAGGCCATAGTGGCGAAGTAATTACAATTGATCAATTAACACTGGAGTGATAGATGTGCAGATGAGGATGTGCAAGTAGAAATACTGGGGTGCAAAAGAGCAGAAAAAATATGGGGATGAAGTAGGTAGTTGGTAGCTATTTACAGATGGGCTGTGGACAGCTGCAGCGATCGGTAAGCTGCTCTGACAGCCGATGCTTGAAGTTAGTGAGGAAGATATGAGTCTCCAGCTTCAGTGATTTTTGCAGTTCGTTCCAGTCATTGGCAGCAGAGAACTGGATGGAAAGACGGCCAAAGGCGGTGTTGGCTTTGGGGATGACCAGTGAAATATACCTGCTGGAGCGCCTGCTACGGGTGGGTGTTGCTTTGGTGACCAGTGAGCTGCGATAAGGCAGCGCTTTACGTAGCAAAGACTTGCCCCTGGGTTTGGCAACAAATATGCAGCAAGGACCAGCCAATGAGAGCATACAGGTCGGAATGGTGGGTAGTATATGGGGCTATGGTGACAAAACGGATGGCACTGTGATAGACAGCATCGAATTTGCTGAGTAGAGTGTTGGAGGCTATTTTGTAAATGACATCGCCGAAGTCAAGGTCAAACTCCTGTACGAACTTGGGAGAGGCGAAGGTCGAGAGCCATGTGTACTCCGAAACACAACCCAACCAAGCCGCATTGCTTCTTGACAGAATGCCTGCTTAATCCGGAAGCCAGCCACACCAATGTGTTGGAGCAAACACCATACACCTGGTGACCGTGTCAGAGTGCATGCGACTGTCCCACCACAGGAGTCGCGCAGTCAAACACTCTCCTAACCTGGATGATGCTGGGCCAATTGTGCAGCTAGCAACTGCAATGGAGTGACTTAGACCACTGCGCCTCTCCAGAGGCCCCATGTAAGCATTATTTGATCAGAACTTTTAACCAGTTGAGTGTCTTTAATGTAGCTACAGTGAGGGAAAAAGGTATTTGATCCCCTGCTGATTTTGTACGTTTGCCCACTGACGAAGAAATGATCAGTCTATAATTTTAATGGTAGGTTTATTTGAACAGTGAGAGACAGAATAATAACAACAAAAAAATCCAGAAAAATGCATGTCAAAAATGTTAGAAATTGATTTGCATTTTAATGAGGGAAATAAGTATTTGACCCCCTCTCAATCAGAATGATTTCTGGCTCCCAGGTGTCTTTTATACAGGTAACGAGCTGAGATTATGAGCACACTCTTAAAGGGAGTGCTCCTAATCTCAGTTTGTTGCCTGTATAAAAGACACCTGTCCACAGAAGCAATCAATCAATCAGATTCCAAACTCTCCGCTATGGCCAAGACCAAAGAGCTCTCCAAGGATGTCAGGGACAAGATTGTAGACCTACACAAGGCTGGAATGGGCTACAAGACCATCGCCAAGCAGCTTGGTGAGAAGGTGACAACAGTTGGTGCGATTATTCGCAAATGGAAGAAACACAAAAGAACTGTCAATCTCCCTCGGCTTGGGGCTCCATGCAAGATCTCACCTCGTGGAGTTGCAATGATCATGAGAATGGTGAGAAATCAGCCCAGAACTACACGGGAGGATATTGTCAATGATCTCAAGGCAGCTGGGACCATAGTCACCAAGAAAACAATTGGTAACACACTACGCCGTGAAGGACTGAAATCCTGCAGTGCCCGCAAGGTCCCCCTGCTCAAGAAAGCACATATACATGCCCGTCTGAAGTTTGCCAATGAACATCTGAATGATTCAGAGGACAACTGGGTGAAAGTGTTGTGGTCAGATGAGACCAAAATGGAGCTCTTTGGCATCAACTCAACTCGCTGTGTTTGGAGGAAGAGGAATGCTGTCTATGACTCCAAGCACTCCCTTTAAGAGTGTGCTCCTAATCTCAGCTTGTTACCTGTATAAAAGACACATGGGAGGCAGAAATCTTTCTGATTAAGAGGGGGTCAAATACTTATTTCCCTCATTAAAATGCAAATCAATTTCTAACATTTTT
Organism: Oncorhynchus mykiss; assembly: GCF_013265735.2. Taxonomy (NCBI): domain Eukaryota; kingdom Metazoa; phylum Chordata; class Actinopteri; order Salmoniformes; family Salmonidae; genus Oncorhynchus; species Oncorhynchus mykiss. Next base: position 24,195,802 of record NC_048578.1, on the reverse strand, counting down.
GACATGCGTTTTTCTGGATTTTTTTGTTGTTATTCTGTCTCTCACTGTTCAAATAAACCTACCATTAAAATTATAGACTGATAATTTCTTTGTCAGTGGGCAAACGTACAAAATCAGCAGGGGATCAAATACTTTTTTCCCTCACTGTGTAGGAAGCTTGATTTTGAAGCCTTTGATTTTAATATCAACTGCATCCACTCAACTGAAACTGCCTACAGATATCGTGCGTAATGTCACTTTCTCCAGAATGGGTTAGGCCTCTGGGAATAGGCCACGGGCTATTGTTGCATGTTTTGAACATTTTAAGCAAAAGGAAATGATGAAGAGCAGGGGCAGAGAATTCAGAAACACTGATTTTGGAATGAATGATCACAACCCCGCTGAGATCAATGAAAGGAGAAAAAGGTATCCAATCATGAAAGAAAAGCATTGCCTGAACCAACGAGTCACCTTGGTGGCAACTGTATCGGTACTCTAGAGTAACTCCCTGGCTATTTTAATCCAACCGTATCAGGACTCTAGAGTAACTCCCTGGCTATTTTAATCCAATGTTCAAATCTGAGTTTGTGTGTTGTAGTGTATCATGACAACTTCAACTATAACGAATACATGCTCCATTGATCTCCACTTGACAAGGAAAGGGCTGCATATAGCTCAGGTTAATGTATCTAGCCTTCCGAACAAAATACATTAGGTTTTTAATTTGATGCATCTGTAAATGATGGGCAAATAAATATTCATGGATATAGTCTACTGATAAGGGACAGGAATCATGGATATAGTCTACTAAGAAGGGGCAGGAATCATGGATATAGTCTACTGAGAAGGGACAGGAATCATGGATATGGTCTACTGAGAAGGGACAGGAATCATGGATGTAGTCTACTGAGAAGGGACAGGAATCATGGATATAGTCTACTGAGAAGGGACATGAATGGGAATGGTGGGGGTGGAGCACTGTACATTCAGAATCAAAATCAAATCAAATCAAATGTTATTAGTCACATGCATAGACCTAGGCCTTACAGTGAAATGCTTACTTACAAGCCTCTAACCAACAATGTAGTTTAAAAAATATGGATAAAAAGAAGTAATAAAAGTAACAAGAGCATTAAAGACCAGCAGTAAAATAACAATAGCGAGACTATATACAGGAGGGAACCGGTACAGAGTCAATGTGCGGGGCACCGGTTTGTTGAGGTAATATGTACATGTAAGTACAGTTATTGAAGTGACTATGCATAGATGATAACAACAGAGAGTAGCAGCTGTGTAAAAGAGAGGGAGGGGGGTGAATGCAAATAGTCTGGGTAGCATTTTGATTAGGTGTTCAGGAGTCTTTTGGCTTGGGGGTAGAAGCTGTTTAGAAGCCTCTTGGACCTAGACTTGGCACTCCGGTACCACTTGCCGTGTGGTAGCAGAGAACAGTCTATGACTAGGGTGGCTTGAGTCTTTGACAATTTTTAGGGCCTTCCTCTGACACCGCCTGGTATAGAGGTCCTGGATGGCAGGAAGCTTGGCCCAAGTGATGTACTGGGCTTTTCACACTACCCTCTGTAGTGCCTTGTGGTCGGAGGCCGAGCAGTTGCCATACCAGGCAGTGATGCAACCAGTCAGGATTCTCTCCATGGTGCAGCAGTGCCTTGCGAAAGTATTCGGCCCCCTTGAACTTTGCGACCTTTTGCCACATTTCAGGCTTCAAACATAAAGATATAAAACTGTATTTTTTCGTGAAGAATCAACAACAAGCGGGACACAATCATGAAGTGGAACGACATTTATTGGATATTTCAAACTTTTTTAACAAATCAAAAACTGAAAAATTGGGCGTGCAAAATTATTCAGCCCCCTTAAGTTAATACTTTGTAGCGCCACCTTTTGCTGCGATTACAGCTGTAAGTCGCTTGGGGTATGTCTCTATCAGTTTTGCACATCGAGAGACTGACATTTTTTCCCATTCCTCCTTGCAAAACAGCTCGAGCTCAGTGAGGTTGGATGGAGAGCATTTGTGAACAGCAGTTTTCAGTTCTTTCCACAGATTCTCGATTGGATTCAGGTCTGGACTTTGACTTGGCCATTCTAACACCTGGATATGTTTATTTTTGAACCATTCCATTGTAGATTTTGCTTTATGTTTTGGATCATTGTCTTGTTGGAAGACAAATCTCTGTCCCAGTCTCAGGTCTTTAGCAGACTCCATCAGGTTTTCTTCCAGAATGGTCCTGTATTTGGCTCCATCCATCTTCCCATCAATTTTAACCATCTTCCCTGTCCCTGCTGAAGAAAAGCAGGCCCAAACCATGATGCTGCCACCACCATGTTTGACAGTGGGGATGGTGTGTTCAGCTGTGTTGCTTTTACGCCAAACATAACATTTTGCATTGTTGCCAAAAAGTTCAATTTTGGTTTCATCTGACCAGAGCACCTTCTTCCACATGTTTGGTGTGTCTCCCAGGTGGCTTGTGGCAAACTTTAAACAACACTTTTTATGGATATCTTTAAGAAATGGCTTTCTTCTTGCCACTCTTCCATAAAGGCCAGATTTGTGCAATATACAACTGATTGTTGTCCTATGGACAGAGTCTCCCACCTCAGCTGTAGATCTCTGCAGTTCATCCAGAGTGATCATGGGCCTCTTGGCTGCATCTCTGATCAGTCTTCTCCTTGTATGAGCTGAAAGTTTAGAGGGACGGCCAGGTCTTGGTAGATTTGCAGTGGTCTGATACTCCTTCCATTTCAAAATTATCGCTTGCACAGTGCTCCTTGGGATGTTTAAAGCTTGGGAAATATTTTTGTATCCAAATCCGGCTTTAAACTTCTTCACAACAGTATCTCGGACCTGCCTGGTGTGTTCCTTGTTCTTCATGATGCTCTCTGCGCTTTTAACGGACCTCTGAGACTATCACAGTGCAGGTGCATTTATACGGAGACTTGATTACACACAGGTGGATTGTATTTATCATCATTAGTCATTTAGGTCAACATTGGATCATTCAGAGAACCTCACTGAACTTCTGGATAGAGTTTGCTGCACTGAAAGTAAAGGAGCTGAATAATTTTGCACGCCCAATTTTTAAGTTTTTGATTTGTTAAAAAAGTTTGAAATATCCAATAAATGTCTTTCCAATTCATGATTGTGTCCCACTTGTTGTTGATTCTTCACAAAAAAATACAGTTTTATATCTTTATGTTTGAAGCCTGAAATGTGGCAAAAGGTCGCAAAGTTCAAGGGGGCCGAATACTTTCGCAAGGCACTGTAGAACCTTTTGAGGATCTCAGGACCCATGCCAAATCTTTTCAGTCTCCTGAGGAGAATAGGTTTTGTTGTGCCCTCTTCACGACTGTCCTGGTGTGCTTGGACCATGTTGGTTTGTTGGTGATGTGGACACCAAGGAACTTGAAGCTCTCAACCTGCTCCATTGCATCCCCATCGATGAAAATGAGGGGTGCTCTGTCCTCTTTTTCCTGTTGTCCACAATCATCATATACCTTTTAAGAAGAGGGATGACCTTAATGTATGTCAAATAGTGGCACTATAGGCTCAAGTAGATCTGCCTAACCAGGCACCCATATTGGTAGGATGTGTCTATAAACCTCCTAGCTCTAAGGTGTCCTATCTGGATGACTTATGCACTGGGTTGGACCAGGCCATAGATAGTAACAGAGATGTATTTATCTTGGGTTATTTTTTAAATAAATTGGAAGGGTCATAATTATTCAAATTTAACTAAATTAATGAGATATGCAGAGAGCTGTGGTTTGAAACAAATGGTTAATGATACTACTAGATCATCAACTATTTTAGGTCACTGTTCAAACATGTGCATTGACCTGATCTTCTGTAATATACCATTTCATTGCTTAAAAGCCAGATCAATGCCAGTGGGCTGGACAGACGATTATATTGTGACCATAACCATGAACACTAAGGTTCCAAACAAACCCCCAACGATTGTGGTCAAGAGACTTTTTAAAACAGTTAATAGTGAGCAATTTCAAAATGATTTGGGTTCTGTACCCTGGGAGCTGAACAAACTTGTTTTGAACACCAAGAAAACCAAGGTTATGTTGGTCTGTTCCATCAAGAAAAGTTAAATGCAGCATGGTATACAATTAAGTATGGAGGGGATACAAATTAAGGAAGTGGCAGAAAACAAACTACTAGGGGTGTAGCTATACCACTGCCTATCATGGTCGTCTCAAATAACTAATCTACTGTATGTCAGAAAAAATATCAAACTGCATGCATGATCCGAACAATAGCTAAATATTTACCGCGAAAGATTCTTAAGCAAAGAACCCAAACATTAATTGGGAGTCAGGTGAACTACTGTTCTGTGGTCTGGGGAAATGCATCAGCACGTTAAATTAGGAGGCTGCAGATTGCCCAGAACAACGCAGCAAGGATTGTTTTAAGGTGTAAATATGGTTATTCTGTTGTAGTCATTCAAAATGCTCTTAGTTGGTCATCAATCAACAAGATCATTGAAAAAAACATGATTATTTTTATTTCACAATGTACACCGTTTAAAATGGCCAAACTCCATTCACAACAGTATTCAGTTGGTTAGAGACAACCATTCAGTTAATACTAGGAATAGATTGTCCACCATCTGTGTTATCCAGACAGAAAAGAGAAATAGGCAAAATAACATTTCGATTCAGAGCAATAAAGAAATTGAATAATTTATCTGAGCAAACCAAAAATCTCTCCATATATACATTCAAACAATACTTTAGAACCATTTAAGTCTGTTTGTAACAGTGTGTTTATATGTAAAAATGTCTTCGTATTATAAATTGTATTTTAATGTTTAAGGACTCTTGGAAGATTAGTCCAAATGTGGACTAAACAAGTTCCTAATAAAATCTAATGAAATAACATCCACTTATCCAACAATATCTATTTTGTATATAAAAAACAACAATCAAAACTATCAACCCTAGTTTTTTTTTTTTTTGCTGTTATTTTTGATACATAGGCCTAGGTAACTTGAAGTATAAGTAAATACAAAAAACAATGTTTCTTGAATTCTTAAAAACTGGCGAGATGTGTGTCACCATTTCCCCAATTATCATTAATACAAGCCGTTTTTGAGGGAGTGACTTAAGAACAAAAACACTTCATAATACAACTCCTCAGTGTAGAAATTAACCTGTCATTGGAGCGTCTGCCTAAATCCCACACGCTTATGGAAAAAAGAGACCATTTTAGTTCAGAGTTCTGTGTAACATTCAATTACAATTTAACAGGCCGGCCTCTATTAAAGGGTATCCATTTCAGGGTTCGAAGCAACAGGTCACAACCTCTCTCTCTGTAAGTCTCTGACAGGTGCTTGTTAGACATGATTAAAAAAGTACAACCAAACACAAAGATTCAAACCTCCAATACTAAACACACCTGGTAGCCGCAAATCACCAAATCACTCCCCTATTGGACCTTGTCTGTGACTCACAAAAACGTACTCTTGAGTGGAAATGTAAGCTGACAGTCAACATTTCTAATACATTTATTTCTTCTCCTTTTTGTTTCAAGATATTCAAGTAATTTATATAATTGCTTGAAACAAGTCCACTTTTCCTAATTCTCACATGTGTCCTTGACAACAGGGTCACGCAGACAGATCCTTCCCTTGGCAGCTGATCCAGATGGTAAAGAGAGCAGAGAGGAGAGAGAGGGAGGAAGAGAGAGAGAGGGAGGAAGAGAGAGGGAGGAAGAGAGAGAGAGGGGAAGACAGAGAGAGAGGAAGACAGAGAGAGAGAGAGAGAGAGAGAGAGAGAGAGAGAGAGAGAGAGAGAGAGAGAGAGAGAGAGAGAGAGAGAAGACCTCCCTCAAGGTCAGTTGAAGAATTATTGTGATTTGGCTCTACCTGTCCTCTGCTGCAGCAGACAAGTCAATAGCTTTAGGCCATGAAATTAGTGGGGACTGGGGGGTAGGGTAGAAAAATCCCTACCTGTTTCCAAAGTATTTGAACTCCTAATTGAGCAGAGCCCTTGGTAAATCCGGGAGTGTTAAGGAGGAGGCCTTATCTAAACATGGTGACTAAAGACAACTATCCCCAGCCAGCTTTGCAAGAACATGAGGTGAGTGCAAGCACTCTGACAAAGAGTTTGAGGAAAGCTAGACAAAGGGTGTTTGCCCAAGGCATTGGACTTGTCAAAACCAGGCCAATTGTTTACACCCTCCCTCGACTTTCAACATCCGTCTGATTTGGGTGGACATGACTGTCTGACAGATGAACGCTTCTGTTATGCTTGAGGAAATGCTCATCCTTTTCTGCACCTCCTAACAAACAGAAACTGGCTAGCTAGCTTTGTTTTGTTAGCCAGCTAGCAAAGTGTTGCTGCAAGCACTTGTCCCGAACAACAGCAAAACCAGATAATTGTGAAACAGATATAATATACTGTATATTCTTGTTAGCTGTAAAGTACTGTGTATTGTTTTACAGCAACACATTTCACAAACAATGCAGTGCCTCTGCTTTTGTAGTTAGCCTAGCATCAGTTGGCTCATTCCAATCACCATAAGTTAATGAGAAACACTGTATTTGGAATCATTCATTCTATGGCCTTTGAACAATATTCAATTAGCCTACTGCTGACTGTCTAAGCAATATTTGCATGAGGTAAAGGTGGGATGGTCTTTGTATGTCAGACACCCTCTTAGACGGCACTTTGGGGCCTAACAAGAATGGGACGATAATGGTGTAAGTATGTGTCAAAAAATATTCCATAAATAAACACTATGTCTAACTCGAAACGTTCAGCGCCCACTCCCGTTAAACTAGGTCCTTAAAACAACACTGATGCCGTTTTAGTGGGCCAACAGGCGAGAAAAAACAGAATAGTATGCTCTCCAGCGACAAAGCACTTGAAAGGTAACATAATAGGGCATGCTTGCAGAGATATAGCAGACTACACAGTCGTATATATATAAGACTTTTCTCGCCCATTCTCTTTGTCAGAGCCCTCTACCCAAATGCTGCTCAGAGCTAAGAGCTAAATCTGGTTCTTATCTCGTGAAAAGTAAAATGTAACCAAACAAGTGCAGGGAAAAAGTGGGCACTGGGTCTGCACGTGCTCAGTCTCTGGACTCACGCCATCGAGCTCCACTGGTTGTTACCGAATAGCCACTCATGCTGACAAATAGCAGGAGAAGAGAAAAGGAACCTCTAAATACGTTTTAGTGTTTCATGACAGATTTTGAAGGTGAATAAGTAAATACATTTTACTGGTAATTATTATTATAGAAACTATATTAACAATTCATATAATAGAAAACAGAACATAATACTATTTTTGAGTAGGACAGACAGACGGCTGGACGGACGCACTTACGCACGCACACACACTTTCCCCAACTGTCACACACCCCTGCTGCCAAACCTACAACTTGTCATAGCCCATTATTGGAGCAGTTACCCAATGTCTCCTCCTCGACACCTGGCAGAAAACAACTCTATTCACTGCTCCATCCTCCATCCTCCAGTCTAAAGACTTGTCCCCTCTCTCTACATGAGTGCAAGGCCACAGGACATGGGGGGAAGCAGGCCTGGCAGTGATTAAAAGCCCAAATGTCACGACACGCTGCCAGCTGCCGCCCGCTTTGATATTCTAAGGCTGGATGATGCTTATTTGATCGTTTCATTAGATAATTTGGTCTAGGTGTCAAAGAGGTTCTGTATGTCTGTGCTGGAGTTATTAAGCTCAATTATAGCTGCCAGAAAGAGGCAGAACTGAGCCAGGTCTGTGAGCTCCTTTCAGAGTGTCTGTTTAAGAGCCACCGAGAGAGTCACAGAAATTGCTATTCATAACACCTAACGGCTCATGAATTAAGAATCCTCTAATTATTCATAATCACACACATACACTCCATACGCTCGCTGAAAAAAATACAAATAAAATGGTGTCTCGTTCTCAATTTGGAAGCCCGCAAAACTGCGCTATGCCACTGCTCGAATGGTGTTATTCAAGCTCTTCCTCATCGAGAACATCAACATAATAGTGTTACTTTCCAATTCAAATTAATTGTAATAAATGACACCAAATATTAAGGTCTGTCTATATCTATTACACTGTTTATCCATTATGCATGGTATTTATAATACAGGGACAAGATAGACGTCAATATGGGGTATATTATCATTTCAGACGTCAAGTTTCCAAAATTGCCTGCATGACGTATGCCCACACATACGTGCAAAACAGTTTTTTTAACCACTTTCATATTAGATTTAATAGACATGCCGGGAAATGTGTAGCCGAAAGAATGTCAACCACATGTTTAAAAGTAAATAGGCCCGCGAGAGTTGAAACAAGGACCCATAAGGCTAATCAAACCTAATTTCATCATGCGTTTCTGCTTTGGTCCGCCAACATTTTCCCTGTCATATTATTCTTCTGGCTTTCTCCTGGGCAACGGTAATCCAGCCATAACTAGGCCCTGCCATACTGAATTAGGAGCCAAGTTCCATAGTGTGAATGTGTATATTTGCTTTTTACATGATGTTAAAGCGGTTCTCAGCGTTGGTCTGGACCACAACAGTGTAGGGGAAATTAATTAATTGCTGATGGAGGTGGAAGGGATATAAGAAAGAACAATTAAAGCCATAATTTAAAGAGGCTATACATAACTTTTGGCTCTGGGTGTGCTCTTGAACCAAAAGGGGTCCCCTAAATATAAATAAATATGGTCCAGAAATTACACTATATATATACATAAGTATGTGGACACCCCTTTCAATTAGTGGATTCAGCTATATCAGCCTTACCCATTGCTGACAGGTGTATAAAATCGAGCACACAGCCATGCAATGTCCATAGATAATCATTGGCAGTAGAATGGCTTTACTGAAGAGCTCAGTGACTTTCAACGTGTCATCGTCATAGGATGTCACCTTTCCAACAAGTCAGTCGTCAAATTTATGCCCTGCTAGAGCTGCCTCGGTCAACTGTAAGTGCTGTTATTGTGAAGTGGAAACATCTAGGAGCAACAACTGCTCAGGCACGAAGTGGTAAGCCACACAAGCTCACAGGACGGGACTGCCGAGTGCTGAAGCGCTTAGTGAGTAAAAATGGTCTGTCCTCGGTTGCAACACTCACTACCAAGTTCCAGTGGTGTAAAGCTCACCACCATTAGACTCTGTAGCAATGGAAACGCGCCCTCTGGAGTGATGAATCCCCCTTCACCACCTGGCAGTCCAACGGATGAATCTGGATACCAGGAGAACCCTACCTGCCCCCAATGCATAGTGCCAACTGTAAAGTTTGGTGGAGGAGAAATAATGGTCTGGGGCTGTTTTCCATGGTTCAGGCTAGGCCCCTTAGTTCCAGTGAAGGGAAATCTTAACGCTACAGCATACAATGACATCACTAATGCTATTGTGGCTGAATGGAAGCAAGTCCCTGTAGCAATGTTCCAACACCTAGTGGAAAGCCTTCCCAGAAGAGTGGAGGCTGTTATAGCAGCAAAGAGGGGACCAACTCCATATTTATGCCCATGATTTTGGAATGAGATGTTCACATACTTTTGGTAATGTGTTGTACCCCTTTAGACCGTATTGTAGCATATGTAATTTCCTGGTATACATAGACTTGATGAAATGCATGTTTTGGTACATACCTTGATTTGGAAATGACTAGAAAACAGCCAATATTCAAACCAAAATTTGACATGAGGAATTTGGAACTGAACTTCTATAGTGTATCTTTCATATGACAACATAAAAATGACTAAATAATATTGAAATGGTACTACTCCCACACTCTTAACAATGGTTGTATAGTAATTGTTTGTTTAACGAACGTTTTATTTGTTAGCCGTAATAGAGGATAAGAATTAGAAACCAAGCCCTGTTTCCTTATGCTTCTGCTGCAGTCAGGGTGGTGTTTTGCCGTGGCGTTGGGTTTCCACTAGATAACACAAATTGACTATATTGTAAAAATGTATTAAAACAAAAAGTGCTTTATGGTCTTAAATTTAGGTTAGGCATTAGGTTAGCAGGGTGGTTCAGGTTAGGGTTAAGGTTAGGCTTATCTTTTAAATCAGATTTTAAGAAGAGAAATTGTAGAAATAGGCGGGGTTAGGACTTTGTGGCTGTGTTAACTATTGACGACTGTGGCATTGGCACAGAGTAGGAGTGTTAAACCTCTTAGACTGGGAGGAAGAAATGACAGGACTCCCTTCAAGCTCCCCTCTGTTCTTCCAATGGAGTCCTTCGTTGAGGAAAGAAACATCATAAGTACATAGTCCCAGTGAAACTGTTTCTCTTTCCCCTCCTGGTGGTGTTGCCTTTCAGAGTCCTCAATGCCCCCGTCTCTTTTACCAGAAAGAATCAGAGTCCTATCAGTGAAATCAAAGGTGATTACACAGCTCACTAGTCATTTAGGATTTCTGTGGCTGCGGTAAGTATGTAACGCAGGCCGCAGCCTCAAAGTCTCTGTTTATTCAGTGAAAGTGCTCTGTAATTTATTTAAAATAATCTATTTTAACAAATAAAGAGGTCATTGAGTGAGCGCATTGCTGCAGGCACACATTTAAATACCTCTTTAACAGTCTCACTGGCTGACAGGCTGCTTGGCTGGCAGGCTGGACTGGACGGGCGCAGGGGCAGGCCTCCTACTCTGAACAAAGTGATTCACCAAATTTGAGGAGCGGGATTCTGGGATCGTATTGGCTGTTTTGGGGTTTATTTACACCCTGGTTAACTGAGCCTGTGTGGACATTCTGGGGGCCTGTGTGGACATTCTGGGGGCCTGTGTGGAAATTCTGGGGGCCTGTGTGGACATTCCGGGGGCCTGTGTGGACATTCCGGGGGCCTGTGTGGACGTTCCGGGGGCCTGTATGGACGTTCCGGGGGCCTGTGTGGACGTTCCGGGGGCCTGTATGGACATTCTGGGGGCCTGCGTGGACGCTCTGGGGGCCTGTGTGGACGTTCCGGGGGCCTGTATGAATGTTCCAGGGGCCTGTGTGGACGTTCTGGAGGCCTGTGTAGACGCTCTGGGGGCCTGTGTGGACGTTCCGGGGGCCTGTATGAACGTTCCAGGGGCCTGTGTAGACACTCTGGGGTCTGGGGTAAATATGACAGGTAGAGATCACAAGGAGAACCTCTCAACGATTTTGAATGGCTTGAAATAGAGCTGTTTTTTCCTGCATACCAGAACATCTCCCCACTCGTTTCTGTGGTTCCATCCTGTAGCTCAGGTGCACTGTATCTGCATTATGGATGGCTGTCTGATGGAGCTCAGGGCGCCACATAGGTGGACACATCAAACGAGGAGGCTGGTGCAACTGTAAAGAGCCCCAGTCATATAAATGGAACCAAAGTACTTTGCTTCGTTTGGACTTGTTTGCTCTTATTTGTTTTCTCACCACACAGCGCCGTACTTGGCGGCTTGCAGAGCTCAGTGATTTTTTTTCAATTTTGACCTACCATAAGCATACAGAGGGATATGTATGAAGTCTAATGACTGTTTTTATGTTGCTCAAGGACTCAATTCGACCAATCCTAAATTCTATAATTGAATATGGTTTATTAACAATTAGTGAATTTGACATGTTAACCTGTGCACACCAGTATGTATGAATGTATAATGGTGTACCACAGTTATGATGGCAGCTGATGAATTAGAGTTATGTGAGACTATTTAATGCACTTCCTTTGATCATACACCATGGTGGTCATATACCATGCTTCTTGTTTCTATGGATGGATGTGCCAGACAATATGTGGGTATCTGACAGGTAGAGGTTTCATTGTAAAATATGTGTGAGGAGTAAGGGCTCATTCTGTGGCTTATTTTTAGACTTTTAATATGCATTCAGGGAGTGGAGAAGACTGACATTTCATCAAACTTCTCTACAAAAACATCAGTCGGCCATGACTGGCACCTGGGGCAATAAGTGGTTGCTGTGCACTGAGCCTGTTCTACTAGGGCCAAAGAAAACCTGGTTTAGTGTGACCACCGTTTCCCAGAGAAATACCAAGGAAAAGGGAGATAAACTGAGAATGGGAGAAGCTCAACCTTAATATGAAGATGTGGTCACTTCAGATATTGGTTTGAGTATATGGCTTTTGGATTTACTTTGGGATGTCTTCTGAATCGTATTGTCTTTCAAACCTGAGCAAACCAGTACACACATGCATACTTGTATATTTGAGACTAGATTTATTGTCAATATCTGTTTGTTCAATATCTGTCTGTCTGCCTTGATCTGAGAACAGATCATGGCTGTCTTGACTAACCTTCAGTGAACAGTGCTGTCTGTCTCTAATAGCTGACATTGTGGTTAGGGTCAGCGAGTTAGGGGTTTGGGTTGGACTGATGGATTGCTTTACTAATGATTTTGGCCCGGGACTCAGCTTGTTTTAAAGGGCAGCCATTCGGGCAGTGAGTTTAAGTTTCATACGATGTTATGGATAGGAGGGATTGTGCGCAGCGCTCCTCTTCACCGGCCAAACGCCACGGTTGATTATTTAATGTACTTGTTTTACAAACCAAGTCTTAATCTGCAGAGCAAAGAAACAAGTAATTTGACCAGCGCAGCTAATTTTAACGAGTGAGGGGGGGGGGGGGGGTCCCACATGTTTTACAGAGGCGCAACGTGCAGACTGAATGGAAAGTGCCGTTTTGTACAGTCCATTATACAGAAGATATACATTGGGGTGTAATATAACATTTTGGCTCTGACCTGAGGTGTTTGGCTCCAGTGAAGGATGCCCCTGCAACCACGGCCACCCAGGATGCTCTGTTTTGAGGGAACGTGCCCCACCTCTCAATGGGGGCAGTAAGGTCCTGTGGCCACATATCCAATAGGCCTGTCAATCACAGTAAGGGAGAAAGGGTTCTATCCTGGGGTCAACACCTATGTTCTCCAGCTGAGAAAGCAAGCCCCGGTCTCTCAGAAGACAGCAGGGATTTAACATTGTATCCTCTCTTTTGTATTTTGAGAAGTGAGGCTCGAGGAACTCCTTCAGTGAGGAATAAAGGGAAGGTTTTATTGTGGAATTGTGACAGTGGCAACAGACAGCAAATCATATGCTAAGCTACATCTGCTGGTGGCGATTGGTTGTGTCTCCTGTCGATCCAAATAACAAATGTGATCTTGGATCAGTCTTTAGGCCTACTGTATCCGTCCTTGCTTCTGGTGTCAATTTGTACCAGATGCTTGGAACTTGTCTAAACACCTGTAGTCATGACATGTGTCTGAGAGGTATCAGTGCTGTACAGCACGGCCCTTCATGTCTGGTGTCAATTTGTAGCAGAAGCTTTGAACCCCTAATTAAATGATTGGGATTAAGAAATGTAACACTGCTGATTTGAGCTCAAAGAGATAAAAGGCAGAGAGTGGAAGAAGATGGTGTGATGGACTCATGTGTCACGTCGCAGTGTAATTTAGCACGGGGCTACGCTTCTTTGGGTGTCGGTTACGTTTAAGTGGCTAATCTGTGTGGGTGATCGCACATGAGGGGAACAACAGGGAGGTCAGTGTTTTGGGTGGAACATGTGGAGAAGGTGTGGGGGATCTTCCTGCCATTCATGGCTCATTCAACTGAACCCTGGTGACCTGTGCCGCCCTTAACCCTTCCCCCTCCCCTAAACCACATCATTTCCACCATTGAGATCACAGTATGGGTCCAGAAATGTGATGCTCTTGTTTCCAGGGGGGCTATATCTGTGTTACCCCCACAGACGGTTCGCATTAGTCATTCGAGCTACATAAGAAAGGTTAAGATAACGTCCAAAGTGGAAAAAATTGGGCAGTTAACTTCAAACTGATCCTAACCAGGACTGTGAACTATTGTTCACCTGGGACAATAACTGGCATGCAGGGTCTCTTTATCTCTCTCTTTCCATCTTAATTGTCTTCTATTGGTTCTATTGTACTGTACAGTATTTTCATCTTCATCATTCATTTGATTTGATTTATTCCCTCAAACTATCCTCTATGTTTCATCTGACCCTCACCTCATCTCCATATCCTTGTATCTATCCTGAACCATACACGCACACGCACATACGTACACACACACAAACACACTCACCACACACACACTTTGCCCGACTGGCAGCCATCTGTTGATAATTACAGCAGAGAACTTGTGATATTTAATATTTCCTCACCACTTGAACAAATAAGCTATGCTAACTGCAAGGTACTTGACCAGAGGAGTAGCTGAGATGTGCAGCATGAAGGGAACTGTGTGCACTTTGGCCAAATGTGTGTTGTTAAACTTCCATAGAATTTCAATCTCCACATATAAAAAAATATAAAAAAATCAGCTTTAAAATCCACCACCCACCCCACACACCCCAAAACCACAAAAACGTAAACAGTGAACAAACACTATAAATCATGGTTAAAATAAGATATAAATAGTTATACACACACATAGACAAATACACACAACCTCATACACACACAAGTGGTTGATGCGTTTCGAAGGTGTTGCAGGCTGTGGATCATCAGGAGAGTCACAAGACACTTATTAATGGCCCTTTACAAAGATGCCTTTGTGACCCGCAAGACCCTGTGATTCTCTCTCACACTCTCACTCTCACTCTCACTCTCTCTCTCACACACACACACACACACACACACACACACACACACACACACACACACACACATATATGGAGCAAGCCCGTTGAGAAGGCACACAAACACTAGCTGAACCCTCTTGGCTCTTACAATATATTTGGAGAGTGAAATATAAAGGGAGGCATGTAGGTCCTTTAGAAAATGAGATATACTGTCATGCTTTAACAAACATGTTGGTGAGTATGCTTCCAAATTGTTTGACATCTATCCTAGCCAATACACTGTAAAGATGGTTTGACATCTATCCAAGCCAGTACACTGTACAGATGGTTTGACATCTATCCAAGCCAGTACACTGTACAGATGGTTTGACATCTATCCAAGCCAGTACACTGTAAAGATGGTTTGACATCTATTAAAGCCAGTACACTGTACAGATGGTTTGACATCTATTAAAGCCAGTACACTGTAAAGATGGTTTGACATCTATCCAAGCCAGTACACTGTACAGATGGTTTGACATCTATCCAAGCCAGTACACTGTAAAGATGGTTTGACATCTATCCAAGCCAGTACACTGTACAGATGGTTTGACATCTATCCAAGCCAGTACACTGTAAAGATGGTTTGACATCTATTAAAGCCAGTACACTGTAAAGATGGTTTGACATCTATCCAAGCCAGTACACTGTACAGATGGTTTGACATCTATTAAAGCCAGTACACTGTAAAGATGGTTTGACATCTATCCAAGCCAGCACAGAAACTCAAGGAGACTTTGTTGGAACTGCAGTATAGGAAATGAGTAGTGAAAATGTTGATTCAAAAATCCTAATTATATCACTCTCCCATATTTCCTAAGTACAGTGCTCTGCATGAAAAACCCATAACACACACTCATTCAAATATTTATTTCAAGACTTGATCCATTCAAACATACTGTGAGTTTCAGAAAATATCTGCTGTGCATTTCAGAAAAGATAAGATTACCCTGTGAGACAATAAGTAAACAGAGCCAACGACAGCCCACATTGACAGCCCTCCATACATTATTACCACGAGCTGCCTTCCCTATCCTTAAAATGATTTCACCATATGTACCAAGGAACTCCTCCTTCCTCCCCACAGATGAAAGCTACCCGCTTGGGCTCTGTCAGCTGGAGACATCAACTTAGGGAGCATGGCTTATTTCCCTCCCAGCAGATGAGAGGGGCGGTGTGGGGAAGAGGTTAGCTACACACTGGGGACCTCCTGACAGTGGGCTGCCAAGGACCGCCAGGGTGAGAGGGAGAGAAGGAATGACAGGCCACATTCTGATCCTCCCTCCCTCAGGGCAGCAGAGTGAGAGAGTGAGAGTGAGAGAGAGAGAGATGTCACTATGTAATGCATGTCTGTGCTAGTGTGCACACGTGGACTAAGGACTATTGTAGCCTATAGACTATTATTAGCAGGTAATAATCAAATACGGGGTCATTTACTGACACTGATCTTACTAGCCTAATAGAGACCAGGTATCCCCTGACAGGGAGCAGTTTGGTCCCTAATCCCTATAAAAGTTATATTGATTAACAATAAAAAGGTTATCTGTTAATCTGAATAGTGTCATCCTTCCAAAGGTGTAACACCATCATGAACCGTCTGAAAGGTAGGATAGTGTAAGATTCACATATGCCATTGAAATGGCCATGTTGCCTTTCATAAAATATATCCTGTGAGCCTGTGTGACTGTGACAGCTCAATAAAGCCAGCCCTGTTGGTCAGGACTAGGCACTCTCTGCAGTGGCAGTCAGGGGCTTATTAAAGAGGCAGGGCAACAACCGCCATGATGGATGACAGAGAAATAAGTATCTGGGCTGGGGGAAACATCTAATTAAGAGAGGGGTGGCCATGCTCGTTTGTCCCAGTGGGGCTTCTTAGACCCTCAGTCTTGTGAATAGGATAGTGTGGTGAGGTGCTGTGAGGGGCTGCAGGGATGAACCAAAGGTGGGTACTTTTGCCAACCACAGCATGTGGCCTGCTTCACCTCACCACATGCGATCGGCCCTGTCACGTGCCACGACCCGTCACATAATCAAGCCCTTCTCATCCCCACATCGGAGTACTTCCCCTCTAATTTATTGGCTTATAAAAATGACTTTTGGTCAGATTTCTATGTCTCTAAAAAGACCAGCCTGGTTTTCCCCCCACATAGTGCCCCATTCATCATAGATTGGAGTAGGGAGACCTACTTCTCTTACATTTCCTGTACTTTCAGTGGCAGAGCTCCAGGGGTTGGCGGAGTTCCAAGGGTTGGCACAAATCAAACGTACCCAAAAATGAATTATTTCCAGATTTTTTTTAGGGCTACCAAAAGGGACCATCTATAATATTGCTACCATTTGCACACGGGTGTTCTGTGGAATTGTGATTGTATGGTACAAACCAAAATGCATTTTTTTTTTTTTTACATTCACTGTACTTCCCATTGGGTGGAGGGAGCCTGTGGCGTTCTAACTACTCTCCCCCTAGCTTGTGGACCTTGGTGGTGAATCTGGTGTTAGTAATACATAACTCTCCCTGTCATAAAGAAGGAAACCATGATTCTTAATCCTGTCATTTTATTCCACATCAGTATACTAAGTCTAAATATGAGGCCTACTCCAAGACCATTTTCAAATGTTCTGTGATCACGCTAACTACTCTATGTTGGACTTTTTTATGAGCTCAGACTGTTTTATTGGATTTTAAGGACATATGAATGTGGTTACCTTTTTCATAATATGTACTCTATTACAGACATGGGACGTGAAGTCATCAGAGGAGTACAGTACACTTGTAATAGAATTGATTCATTTGACAGCTAGATAACTGACCAGTGGTTACATTTTTGGTCAATAAAGGTTATTGGTCTTGAATATGGGTCCTATGTCTAACCTCAATCATGCCTAGATAGTGAGCATCCCAAACAGTGTTGGTTGATATTGGTTGATGTTTAAAAGGTTAAGATATTCCAATACATAATATGTATTCTCGTTGGAACATAAAGACGGGTCAGACTAAACTCTTCACTAGTAATAGGCCTACATCAGACCACACAGTAGGTTAAAGGGACATTACACTTTCAAATCAAAGTTTGCAAGCTGTTTCCAAACCTCTAATGTAATCTAACATCAATATGAGACCACGTCCCATGCCTCCACCCCAAATTAATAGGCACCGAATAAAAACAGGAAAAACAGGAAATTGTACATTTATCTTTTCCATTCCTTTGGGATTGAGGTCTATAGCTGAATCTACACAAGCACAACCAATGTCATTGGACATGGGTTCATCTTGACATTACCTTAGTCAATCTACAACATTGTTTTAGATGTCGGTTTTAGGTCAAATTGTTGAACGTGATGTTATGAAAATGCTTTTAGAACATATTATTTGAAGGTTTTCAAGCACGCTTACAGAGATGTGGCCGCAGCCATATTGAAACAATGTCATTGGAACAGAAGAGTGTCTGCATGCCTACTTTACTCATGGCTTTTTTTTTTATCACGTCAGATCAAGATTTGAATAAACTAAAGCTAAAACGACCAATTTGAGATGGAAAAACAAGAAACTACTAACAATCATGTTAACAAACCTGTATAGTCCAGTTAAAAATCCACTTGCATGTGTTTTTGAACTCATTCAGCTGTAGGCTACATGACATTACAGTGATTTTCACATGGGGACATCAGATCTATTGTTATAGTACCTGGCATTAGCAAGTTAGCTAAATGTATTATGTCCACAATAATAAAGCAGGTAGCTACCATCGAATAAGCCTTTATAGTCCAATCAAAAACCTACTTGAACATGATTTTGTGTTCATTCAGCGAGCAAGGTCTAGCTGTGTTAAACATTACAGTAGTTTTGACATGGACATCGGCTGATACTCTTAGCTTACTAACCTTGTTTGCTGTTAGCTAACTGCACAATAATAAATTAACTTTCGCACAGAGGGAATTTAGATGTGCCAAACCTAGGAGTGGCTAGCCAGTTTGCTGAGCTAGAAACAGCTGTCTGGAAAAAGTAGTATTCAGTCAACGCAAGCTAGCTAGCTACTGTAGCTAGGTGTCTGTTTTGAAAGAGTTAGCTAACGTGAACTCACCCCATTCCGTACAAATGTGCGCAACCGCAACATTCAAACGAGGCTACAAAGAAAACTAATGGGACTGTAGCGACTGTGTTGACTTCAAAATCGGGGGTGTGAACTAGGTTTCTATTCAAGCGTTGATCGACATGGTAATGGCTCTATAGTATTGGAGAAAAGTTGAAAAAACTGACCCTCCATTACATCTTCACGTGTCATGTCGTAACGTACAGCACGCATAAAACAAATATTTCTGTCTTACAATCTCTCTTCACCAGGTGTAACTGTAACGATTGTCGTTGGGAGAAGGAGACGAGGACCAAATTGCAGCGTGGTACGTATTCATAATACTTTTAATAAAGATGAATACTCAAACAAAAACAACAAACCGACAAACAAACAGTTCTGCAAGGTGCAACAAAAACACTAAACAGAAAATAACTACCCACAACCCATAGTGAGAAAACAGGCTGCCTAAGTGTGGTTCTCAATCAGAGACAACGATTGACAGCCTCCCCTAATTGGAAACCATACCAGGCCAAACACATAGAACTATAACACATAGAACAAAACCATAGAATGCCCACCCCAACTCACGCCCTGACCAAACTAAACAGAGACATAAAAAAGGAACTAAGGTCAGAACGTGACAGTAACACTTCTATCATCCTTTAAAAACAATAAATGGATAGTGACGGTAGTAATACGTAATCATTTTTTGCGTCATAATTGCATGCGATCATCATTCTCAAAGCTGCTGTTTACTTCTAAGATCACTTTAGCACCGCCCTAAAAACCAGATTAAAATTTGACACAAACCTTCAAATAGGTATGTAATGACACATTATATAAACTCTTTATAGTGTTTTATTTACATTTTAGAGGCGATAAGGTGATAAGTTGGACAGATCGAATGACAAAAAGCAATTTTCCCACACAACATCTCTCCTTCTCACTATCACGCATTAGTTTCGCTTCCATAATTTTGCTTGAATTATGCAGGAACGGGCAGCGTTTAGGTCATGTAATTGATTCTGTTGGAAAGGGGAGAAATTGTGCTTTACAATGGTATTGACATTACAGTTGATCTGGAAGTATTCCGTTTTGGGACGCTAAAATAAGGGCAATTGTACGGACCAAGGCGATGTACGAGTTTACATGAGTTTACATTACATACATGTAGGATTGTTAAGTGTCCACTCCTATTTGTAGGCCGTCATTGTAAATAAGAAATAGTTTCATAACTGACTTGCCTAGTTAAATAAAGGTTAAATAAAAATATATATTTTTAAAGAAATTGCAGCTAGTTGTGAGACTTACCAAATTATGCTGTCAATGTCCACCGTGAAGTCCATAATCCATAGTAGAATTCTGTACTGTAGCAAGCTGTTATGCTAACGTCACTTGCTAGCAAGCTAGCTAGCCAGCTAGTCTGTAGTTTTGGACTAGCTGGCTAGCTAGCTAAACTAGCCCACCTTTCACAGTAAATATATTTTTTATGAATTTGTCATTTATGCCATGTTACCTAACAGGATAGCATTTTAAAAATGCACTTATTTGCATATGTTTTATTGTTGTCAAAATTAAAATATTCTTAATCTGGGTTGCCTGTCAGATTAAACTTTCAGGTGATTATCAAGAATGCAGCACACAGTATTCAAATGTTTTAACATAAGTATGTTTTTTCAGCTGTTTTAAGGGTAGAAGCATGCTTCTTTATCACATTTGGTTATCAAAATCACATTTCCTTACTCTTAAAGTTCCTCTTTAATATAAAAGTGAAATGTCTGTTGAACTTTCTCTTCACCATACAATCTAAAATACCTGGTACGAAACTGTGCGTCCCTGCCTAACTTAATAATGGCTTTTGTCCAGGAAAGACATGTTAGTACTTGATTTGTGTCGCATATTGACTTTTCACGTTTTCAATACTTTCATATATTTTGACAAGAACTGTTGTCTATGCAAGGAAAATATGGAGAGATGGTCATTTACAGTAATATTTTCTCATAACGGTCATTGCCGAGACTACATGTGAAAAGAGGAAAAAAGGTGTCTGAAAAAGGAGCTTTTGATAGAAAGAAATGCCCCCAACTGTGAGCTGGACCCGACACATGTAATATATAAATAAACGTGCATCCCATGCCAAGTTTTGAACAGACCACTGGGTAGACTGAGGATTTTATTTCATATTAAAATGTCCACATAGATATTGAGATATCAGGCTTAAGCATAATAAAAAAGGACAGAAGTTGAAATTGTTTAATGATTTGAAGGATGACAAATTTACCCCATCCATCCATCAACTTCAGCTGAAGAGTAAACTGTTAATAATAAAGTAGAAGGTTCATTTAATTCACATGATTTTAATCCTAGTTTAGATATACACTATTCTGACATTACAGGTCTTGTGGGTATAAAGTGTACAATGTGATCTTCTTATGGTCATACTGCAGTGAATTGTTTTTATACAATCCCCTCAACAATTACAACTGAATTAACCTAGTACTTTGCACCAAAAGGACTATGTGTGTTGTGTGAACAAACAGGGGGGGGGGGGGGGGGGGGGAGGTTTTATCAGTCAGTTTAATGCATCCCTGAACTCTCTGCCATCACATTAACATTTTTTATTTTTCTGTACAGTCAATCATGAGCTTTGACATACCAAAATAGACAGAGACACTTAGCAAAGAAAACCTAATTTAGAACATGCTTCAGTGCATACACCACCCATATTTAAGAAACACTTTTGAATGTTGTGGTACCGTTTCAAGAGGAAACGGGGCGAGTGTTGGCTTTAATTCATAAAATGGAAATGGCCATTAAAATTAAAACTTCAATTATCTTTAGAAACAGTAACCACTCAATGTAGGTAAATTCAATTTCTTCAAGTGGCTTCTGTCAACAACAAAAAAATGCCGGACCACTTGGAAAATAAATACTGAAAGGGTGTTAAGAACATTGCCCTTGGTGAAGGGTACAGAAGGCTGTCTTTTATGTTTACTTAATTCTGTCTGTCTTTTATTAGTGATAAAACACAGGTTTCCTGTCCATTCATTGGCTGTGAGTCTTGGACGCCATCTACGGCATGAAATATTTGTATGGGAACATCATCATGGCCTGGATATATTGACGATGACAACGTGGCATAAGGGCTTCCCTATTTGTGCCGCGAGATGAGAGGCTCTTTTTAGCTGACGCCGGAGGCCCTGAGAAGCGTGTGTTGATTACATGGCCAGTGTCCAAGCTGACAGTTGCCATGTTTGCATAATCGCTGTGTTTCCTTGACAGTTTCGGGGAGACCCATGATGACAGGCGCTAGGCTAGCTGCTACACAAGGCAAGTGTGTGTGTGTGTGTGTGTGTGTGTGGTGTTTAAACACAATACTGGCACTGAGCTACAGAGAGAGTATGGATAAAAAACATGCAAAAGGCAAGACCCGTGAGGTTTATGGAAAATGTTGTCCTCGTAGATAGATTTGGAAACATTTTTATAATTGAAATTTTTCTTTAAAAAATGTACACAACTGCACAGAAATGCATCAGAGAGAAATCTGTCCAACTTTGCTCTGACATGATCTAGATCCTAGCTAGCTATGGTATTGATTGTGAAATCGGACCAGTCAGTGCTGGTGCTGGTATTGGGCCTAAGATGACCACATTTAAAATACCCAAATGCGGGACAACAGGATGGTTTTGCGGGGTATTCCCGGGACTGTGTAATCGACATGAATAAATGCATCCTCCAATTGCAAAGTTGGTCTATTGTCTCAATAAAATGTTATATTTTGAATACCTTCGAACACCAAGTTAGGCATACCTAACTTCCAAATAGGCCACTGCATTATCACTGTCAATCGCGAATGGTAATATCAGAAATGTCCAAACTGCGTCTGCATGCCAATCATTTGATCTCAATCATTTTCGTGGGAACATCCATTTAGATATTCTTGAATTACTGTTTGTGAGCAGATGGTGTTAACAAACTATATTTTTCTGTATTTTGTTTCAATCAATGCACATTCTGCCTAGTGTGCGTGCACTGTTGAGTTTTTTGGGACATAATCACTTCTGGGAACAAGTTAAAGCATTCTAAAATCTCATGAGAAATAAATATATATATATATATATATATATATATATATATATATATGTATATATATATATATATATATTGGTTAATGTTATACTATCATCTTCCAAGACATTGATTCAGCTTTGATCTAACTTTACTAAACCATTGTGATAATCACTGTGAGAAGTGGTGCTCTGGTGTGCTCTGGTGTGCTCTGGCAGCACCACAGCCCTGCAGTCCGCTGCAACGACCGAGCAATTGAAGCGTAGCCTACTCTTGATGCAAAAACGAGAGACCATTGTGTGGCTATTTTATAAAAATCTCTGAATATTTGGCCCAGGATACATTTCTGGTTGGTCTCAGGGAATGTGACCTTTTACTGCAGTGGGATAAATCAGGGTCACATAGAGTGATTATTTGTAGCCTTAAACAAATCTACAAATCTGACACTGACAATCTTAATTATGAAATGATGGAAACTGTTAATAACATTCCACCCATGAGGCCATAGAGGGCGCTTTTGGTAATTGCCTGCAGGAAAGGGCTACAATGGGATTGAATGAAGTAGCAGCAAATATGTTGAATGAGCAACTGATGAGCACGGAGAGCCTCACAAGTTTGACAAAATACCTTATATTTTTCAGTCTAAAACGGCTATTTACTTACTTTTGTAGCTCTTCATCAGAAGCACACTTTTTGGAAGTAGTTAGGAGGCCTAACCTTTCTCTCCAAGTTCAGCTGGAATTTAGCCCGAAAGGATTAGAGAAATATGATTGGTTGACGATAGGCCTATGACAATGGCCTATGTCTCGTCTTGCGCTGTGCAGAACATCAGATTAAGATCACAACAATAAGAAGTGTATACCATCACCAGTAGGTTTAGGCTATCACATCCGTATAATATCTTTTGATATCGTTATTGCAAGAGACAGGTTGGCATGTCTGACTGAAATACAGGGACAAATCAACCTTTTTTTCTAAATTGGTGGTGTTTGAATTTGTTGATAAAATGCGGGAGATGATTGTTTGGTTGTGGGATTCGGTACAAAGGGACAAAATGCAGGACTATCCTGCACAATCCAGGAGATGTGGTCACCCTAATTGGGCCTAGGTCTTATTTTGTCAGGTGAGGCCATTACTTCTTCCTCTCTATGCTTTGTTCTTTTGGTGATCTTTTGATGTGTCCTCAGTCCTCACTTGCTCTTTCATTCCTTTGAGTCAACTACTGGGGTGTCTTCAAAAGGCATTCTACTAATATTATGAATGATTCATTGTTTCACAGCCAAAGTTATATCTGTTCACAGAGGTGGCACCACAGGTTCAAAAGTGATGTGGCAAAATGTGTCTTTTCTGGCGCCTGGAGTTTTTTCTGATCTCCTGACCAGGTCAGGTAAAACTCTGGGTCCTATTCACAGGCTCTGACAGGGTCCAACATTATATTTTTTTCTCATTGGCCCAACCGGAACTGTTGGCCAAAAATCTACTGTCCCAAACAGAATTTTAACTGGCCCGGACATGGTGTAGTTTTTAAATGCATTGCGGTCATGCAGGGCCTATACTGTAGGTTGGCATGCTTTCGCTCTATATGCAGCTAGTCTAGATTTGGTTATTATGATACAGTTCTTCAGAAAGTATTCACACCCTTGACTTTTTCCACATATTGTTGTGTTACAAAATGGGATTAAAATTGATTTAATTGTAATTTTTGTCAAGGATCTACACAAAATACTCTGTCAAAGTGGAAGAAAAATTCTAACATTTGTAAAAACGTAATGAAAAATAAAACATGTATCTTTGATTAGATAAGTATTAATCTCCTTGAGTCAATATACTATATGTTAGAATCACCTTTGGCAGCGATTACAGCTATTACCGTCTTTCTAGGTAAGTCTCTTAAGAGCTTTGCACACCTGGAGTGTAAAATATCTGCACATTATTCTTTAAAAAATTCTTCAAGCTCTGTCAAGTTGGTTGTTGATCATTGCTAGATAGCCATTTTCAGATTTTCAAGCTGATTTAAGTCAAAACTGTAACTAGGTCACACAGGAACATTCAACGTCATCTTGGTAAGCATCTCCAGTGTATATTTGGCCTTGTGTTTTAAGTTATTGTCCTGCTGAAGGGTGAAACAAACACTTAGCCTATGGAATGTATGTATTAATAGTTACTTTTATGTCTTGAAGCATAATAACTGTATGAAAAGTAGCTATTAATGAATCCATATCCTAATTGTTTATGTTTTGTTGAGAATGTCAGGACATTAGACTTAAATCTATTACTATTTCCATTATAGCCATTTTCACCAGATTTGATCTTCAACCCATTGAAAATGGCCTTAAAAATCTACATTTAACGTGTTATCCGGCCTAACTGTGTGTATCACCCCATCATTGTTTGATCTAGCATGGATGAGAGCCTGTGTCAAGTCCCAAAAATTATCTAGCACTTTTTCCAAGTTGGCTAGTCTACTATTAAGGCTATCTTGCAGTGGTGGAAAAAGTACCCAATTGTCATATTTGAGTAAAAGTAAAGATACCTTAATAGAAAATTACTCAAGTAAATGTGAGTCACCCAGTAAAATACTACTTTTAAAATATACCTAAGTATCAAAAGTAAATGTAATTGCTAAAGTATACATAAGTATCAAAAGTAAAAGTATAAATCATTTCACATTCCTTATATTAAGGAAACCATACGGCACAATATTCTTGTTTTTAAAAATTACGGATAGCCAGAGGCACACTCCAACACTCAGACATAATTTACAAACAAAGCATTGTGTTTAGTGAGTCTGCCAGATCAGAGGTAATAGAGATGTCCAGGGATGTTCTCTTGATGTATGTGAATTGGATAATTTTGTTTTCCTGCTAAGCATGCAAAATGTAACGAGTACTTTTGGGTTTCAGGGAAAATGTATGGAGTAAAACATTTTTTTTAGGAATGTAGTGGAGTAAATGTCAAAATATAAATAGCTAAGTACAGATACCTCAAAAAACTACTTAAGTAGTACTTTAAAGTATTTTCACTTAAGTACTTTACACCACCTCCTCTCACTGCTTTTTAGTAACACATTATTTTGACGTGTAGCACATTGTGCGTCAGTGTAACACATTGAATTATCGTCAACAAGCCATTACAAACAACAATGAATGTAATCTCCTAGTCCCTGAACGACCCTCTGCGGTTCAACCAAATACTTCTTTGTCTTACCCACATCTCTCAAGAATGTGTGTGACATATATTAGCCCAATTCATGTTTTCCATTTCCAAGATTCCACTACATGAGAAAGGAGAAACGACTTCCAAAATCTCCAACACGCTGTATTGGTTTTGGGATTCCCGCAGTGATCTCAGACGAAGCACGAAGACCTTCCTTTCATTACGGCGAATCATTATTACATTAAATTAACAAGGAACTATTTCTGGTGAAGATGTGAGGAACAGTCATGCTAAATGTAACAATGCATGCAAAATAAGAATTACCTCCCACACTGGCCCAAGAACAACCACAAAGACGGGGTTACAAATTGAATACAACAGTAATAGTATGATTATGTGAACATCTCTTGTCTGCGTGCATATCAACACTAAAACATTAAAGGGACAGTTTAGCTAAAATACACATTTCATACATGAAATGTGTAATTTAGCTGAACTATCCATTTAAGGATAAGACATCACAAGAATTCCTCATGAAGATCGGTAGAGTGTTCAACTTTCCAATTCTCCAGGGGATTATTTATCACTCCGGCTGACCGGCTGGGCCAGGCCCACAGGAAGTGGGGCGTAAGTGAAACAGGAAGAGGGGAAGGTAGACGGTCTGATCCCCGGCATGTAAATCAAGCTTCTTTTATGAGGCCGGCCACCCTGGAAGATGCGGTGCTCTTGTTGTGAGAGAAAACAGTGGAGAAGTACACGTCATAACATTGACACCTCGGAGGGGGTCGGCTGGGAGCCATCCCAAATCGTCCTGGGGCCTTGGCTTCCAAGTGCCCTCTCGGCCTTCCAACACCACTGGCCCCCAAACCCCCATCACCCAAAAAAACATCCATCCATCCTTCTCTCTCTTTCCCTCTGTCTCTCTCGCTCTGACTCTCTGATGCTTCTGTGTCCTCCAAAACACTTTCTCCAACAATAAACACAAGGCCTAGGTGGTCCTGTCAGGGGTGCTAGTCTTCATAGAATAACCAGCTACCACAGGAATTCTTCCCACTGGCTCAAATGTTGAAGTCCAGTCCAGTATACACTCACATGTTCTTTTAAAGGGACACACAGGGTGCACAGTAAATTGTCACAGTACTGTTGGCTATTAATTAGTTAAGGTACACACACTTGAAGATAATACAGTCATATAACAAGAGGTAACACCCAGTATGTATTCCAAGACACACCGTTCTTCCTTCCAGTTAGTGGTAGAGTTATGAATGATTGAATGTATGTTATTTTACATTGATTACTGTATTATACATAGTACAGGGGACACACTGAATCCCGTGAGCAATGTGAGGATGGAATCCTTCGAAATCCCTGAAATAACAATTTTTGTGTCGCGAATGACCTCATGGTCATGTCAATAGTGTTGTGTGTGTATTGCTGTCAGTGGTGGGCTGTCGGGGTGAACAACCGCACTGTTTGTGTGGAAACAGTTTGTCGCATTTCATTCGTTACATTAGTCCACCTCATTACAGGCACAGGTTACCTCTATTCCGAGCAAAGCTTCGCCTGTATTTAAACAAATATTACGGACACACTTTATTAATTGACCTTTTCACTGTAGATTACCCCGACAGCGTGTTTTTGGACGTCTTTGTTTTCATCGCCATTTACGACAGAGGCCGGGTGATGTAGTGCTGTTGTGGCCTGATATAATTGCAAGTGCACCAGAAGTGTTCGCAGGAAGCTGTGTGTTTACCTCGAGTGTGTGACAGGACCCGAAGAAATGCAGAGCATAATGGAGTTTATTTAGGTTCGCACTCACTTACCCTGGCCAGTGTCTGGCACCCTAAACCAGGGGGACACGTTCTTAGGGGGAGACGTCATGGTGCCGTTGCAAAGAGAAACTGTGTTCTCCGCCACCCGGTCAGTCAGAGGGATTATTCAAATTGAAACAAGCAGGCTGTGGAATAAATGTGAGATCATAGTCAAACGTTGTTCGGATATTGCCATCGCAAAATCAACACCCCCCGGTTGAACCAGTTTATCAAGTTTATTTGTGGCGGGAAATAGTCTGTGGGGGAAGTTGTTAAATGTGTTATTTTGTTGTCTTTCAAAGAAAACATGCAAGATGCTATAATCTTGATTTTCTCTGTCCTCTCAGATTTTAAATGGTTTTGGTATAGGGCCTAGATATAGGTAATAGGTTATTCATCTGCTATTGTCATTGTACCAAATTAATGTCACAATCTGGAGTATTTCCTGCTGTTCAATGATCGTTTCAAATAATAATTGATTCTTAAAGAATATAACGTATACTGTAAAAAAAATTAAAAAAAGCATTACGAGCTTATTAATACTGTTTAACCCTGTCGTATGTTTACAATTATCATGTTAATCTCATTAATTTTCAGTCTTTGTATCCATCCCCGTGTCTATAATTTGGCGTTACATTTCTTCAGCCCCAGTCCCTCAGTTTCACTGGCGGGGCTGCTGTTGGGTTGA
Organism: Oncorhynchus mykiss; assembly: GCF_013265735.2. Classification (NCBI taxonomy): domain Eukaryota; kingdom Metazoa; phylum Chordata; class Actinopteri; order Salmoniformes; family Salmonidae; genus Oncorhynchus; species Oncorhynchus mykiss. The sequence goes on along the minus strand of NC_048578.1, from coordinate 24,167,423 downwards.
ATCACAAACTCCACATTGTGGTTTTAAATAATTTCAGAGATGAAATCAAGGAAACCTCATATATTTAATTGAACTAAGGTAAACGTGTAGTCACTGTGTTATGACAGTTAATTACAACAATGTTGACATGTATGGCGGCAGGTAGCCAAGAAGCAAGTTTGTTTTCTTTCATCAAGAGCTGGAAACCAAAATCATAAAGTCAGTAGATTGTCCCTTTAAATGAAAGGGAAGGCAACCATATATTCTGCTGTGGTGGAAAAAGTACCCAATTTTCAGACTTGTAAAGATACCTTAAAAGAAAATGACTCAAGTAAAAGTGAAAGTAACCCAGTAAAATACTACTTAAGTAAAAGTTTTAAAGTATTTGGTTTTAAATGTACTTAAGTATCAAAAGTATAAATAATTTAAAATGTCTTATATTAGGAAAAACCGTACGACACAATTTTGATTTTTTTTTACTTTACAGATAGCCATGGGCACAGTTCAATACTCAGACATAATTTACAAACGAAGCATTTGTGTTTAGTGAGTCTGCCAGATCAGAGGCAGTGGTGATTTTTACTTACAGTGCCTTGCGAAAGTATTCGGCCCCCTTGAACTTTGCGACCTTTTGCCACATTTCAGGCTTCAAACATAAAGATATAAAACTGTATTTTTTTGTGAAGAATCAACAACAAGTGGGACACAATCATGAAGTGGAACGACATTTATTGGATATTTCAAACTTTTTTAACAAATCAAAAACTGAAAAATTGGGCGTGCAAAATTATTCAGCCCCTTTACTTTCAGTGCAGCAAACTCTCTCCAGAAGTTCAGTGAGGATCTCTGAATGATCCAATGTTGACCTAAATGACTAATGATGATAAATACAATCCACCTGTGTGTAATCAAGTCTCCGTATAAATGCACCTGCACTGTGATAGTCTCAGAGGTCCGTTAAAAGCGCAGAGAGCATCATGAAGAACAAGGAACACACCAGGCAGGTCCGAGATACTGTTGTGAAGAAGTTTAAAGCCAGATTTGGATACAAAAAGATTTCCCAAGCTTTAAACATCCCAAGGAGCACTGTGCAAGCGATAATCTTGAAATGGAAGGAGTATCAGACCACTGCAAATCTACCAAGACCTGGCCGTCCCTCTAAACTTTCAGCTCAAACAAGGAGAAGACTGATCAGAGATGCAGCCAAGAGGCCCATGATCACTCTGGATGAACTGCAGAGATCTACAGCTGAGGTGGGAGACTCTGTCCATAGGACAACAATCAGTCGTATATTGCACAAATCTGGCCTTTATGGAAGAGTGGCAAGAAGAAAGCCATTTCTTAAAGATATCCATAAAAAGTGTTGTTTAAAGTTTGCCACAAGCCACCTGGGAGACACACCAAACATGTGGAAGAAGGTGCTCTGGTCAGATTAAACCAAAATTGAACTTTTTGGCAACAATGCAAAACGTTATGTTTGGCGTAAAAGCAACACAGCTCATCACCCTGCACACACCATCCCCACTGTCAAACATGGTGGTGGCAGCATCATGCTTTGGGCCTGCTTTTATTCAGCAGGGACAGGGAAGATGGTTAAAATTGATGGGAAGATGGATGGAGCCAAATACAGGACCATTCTGGAAGAAAACCTGATGGAGTCTGCAAAATACCTGAGACTGGGACGGAGATTTGTCTTCCAACAAGACAATGATCCAAAACATGGTGCAAAATCTACAATGGAATGGTTCAAAAATAAACATATCCGGGTGTTAGAATGGCCAAGTCAAAGTCCAGACCTGCATCCAATCGAGAATCTGTGGAAAGAACTGAAAACTGCTGTTCACAAATGCTCTCCATCCAACCTCACTGAGCTCGAGCTGTTTTGCAAGGAGGAATGGGAAAAAATGTCAGTCTCTCGATGTGCAAAACTGATAGAGACATACCCCAAGCGACTTACAGCTGTAATCGCAGCAAAAGGTGGCGCTACAAAGTATTAACTTAGAACAAGTTCATTAGAGTTACCAGCCTCAGAAATTGCAGCCCAAATAAATGCTTCACAGAGTTCAAGTAACAGACACATCTCAAGATCAACTGTTCACTGATTGAATCAGGCCTTCATGGTTGAATTGCTGCAACCACTGCTCAAGGACACAAATAATAATAAGAAACTTACTTGGGCCAAAAAAACAAGCAATGGACATTAGACCGGTGGAAATCTGTCCTTTGGTCTGATGAGTCCAATTTAGAGATTTTTAGGTCCACCGCCGTGTCTTTGTGAGACGCAGAGTAGGTGAACGGATGATCTCCGCATGTGTGGTTCCTACCGTGAAGCATGGAGGAGGTGGTGTGGGGGTGCTTTGCTGTTGACACTGTCAGTAATTTATTTAGAATTCAAGGCACACTTAACCAGCATGGCTACCACAGCAATCTGCAGCGATAAGCCATCTCATCTGGTATACGCTTAGTGGGACTACCATTTGTTTTTCAACAGGACAATGACCCAATACACCTCCAGGCTGTGTAAAGGCTATTTGACCCGTGAAGGAGAGTAATGGAGTGCAGCATCAGATGATCTGGCCTCCACAATCATCCGACCTCAACCCAATTGCGATGGTTTGGCATGAGTTGGACCGCAAAGTGAAGGAAAAGCAGCCAACAAGTGCTCAGCATATGTGGGATCTTGGAAAAGCATTCCAGGTGAAGTTGGTTAGGGGAATGCCAAGTGTGCCCAAAGCTGTCATCAAGGCAAAGGGTGGCTACTTTGAAGAATCTCAAAATGTAAAATATGTTTTGATTTGTTTTAACACTTTTTTGGTTACTACATGATTCCATTCGTGTTTTTTCATAGTTTTTATATCTTCACTTATATTATACAATGTATAAAATAGTAAAAGATAAATAACAAACCTTGAATGAGTAGGTGTGTCCAAACTTTTCACTGGTACTGTATACAGTATATATGCATAATTGTATTTTTTTTATTTGGGCATTAATACGTGTCACATATCAGTTTGCAAACAATGTAAAAAAATATATACCACAAAAACATTTTTTTTTTGCTTTCTTAAGAAAGACAGCTCCAAAATACAGGTGTTTCAGCCTAGCGCAGTGCTTTCTGTTGTGGTGAGACAGCCAGACGAAAATACGGAGCGTATGGGTTGGTAATGTTCTCTTGTGCCGTGATTAGCTCAGTGCTCTGTCACTCATGGGGACACTACGTCACAGCAAAATCAACGGGGAGAGCTCAAAAAATTCAAGCCATCCAAAAAGTCTCAAGGTCAATGGCCACAGATAAAATGATGTCAAATCACGTTATATCTACCGTAGCTTTGATTGGTTTGATCATGTCAAGCTCATACTTTCAAAATCTTAGCTAGCAAGCTAGCAGTCATCATCAGGAATCAAGTCAACAATCTACTGGCAAATCATCTTCAATCCTTGTCACATGAAGAGAAATTACAGATACAAAATATCAAGTGCTCATCTGCCATTGGACATAAACATTACACAACATGTTGGAAATCGCAAATTCAACAATGAGTAGTTTTAAAGGAATCAGTGGCTAACTGCAAGCATTGCAAAGCAATCACTAACCTGATGTTTAGTGAGTGTGTGTGGTCCAAATCTGGGTCAAGGGTCTCTTTCCCAAGCTTAAAAGGATAAACATTCAACATTGGCCATGCTGTCAATCCAGCATGACTTCACCTGCATTCAAAACAACTGGAAATTCAGAACTGGGAAATCTCAGACTTCAATGTGTTCAAGACAACTGGGAAGCTCCAACTTGGAAAATACGTTTTGAACGGTCATCTAACTCAGAATTCCAAGTCCGTAACCCGGGCCTCTTTCTAGAGCTCCGACCTGAAGATTACTGTCGCCATTACTCAACCTTTTTCCTGAGTTCCCAGGCTTGAAAGCACCATAAATCCAGAGAATACCAGACTTTGATGACACATTTGATGACAAAAAGGCCCGCCACGCCACCTTCCTGTTCAGGTGAGCACAGCACAAGGAGAGTCCAAAAATGTATTGTATGCTGCTGTATAAATTATGTAATATGCCAGAGAAATATGTATAGTAAGCTGTTAGTAGCCCATGTGCCTCACCCTAATAATTTAGTCCCCTTTCCCCTCATAACTTACTGTTCTGACTTGGTGGTGCACATGTAGCCTATAGCCCGTTTTAGAGAAATGTCATCATCGAATATTGAGCTTTCATTGTCTGTTTATATGCCCCATTTATTTCTCCTACTGTTCTGACTTGGTGTACAGGGAGTATACTGTAAGAACGGCCCATGTTCTGAAGTCTGTCACTGTACATTTCAAAAGTGCTGAACAAATAATTATATTGACTACATCCATCCTAGTTCGCTCATTAATGTTTTATACGATATTACGAATTGCCTCTTATCCGGTCGTTATCCCGTTATGCCATTTTTTGTACATCTCAATTGTCAGTAGAAACCAAATTTGTTTAAGGAAGTCAGCCATATCAGCTATGTTTTTTTTAAAGGCAGTAAATTAGGCTGAATGAAATGTTTCGCTACCAGAGAAGGTTCCGCTGATAGCCAGGTGTAGCAGTGGTAAGCTGTTGGGACTCTGATGTTGGGACAGCTTTATGTAGGCCCTAACAGTTTGTGGGCACCGTTTGTCACCGTTATAGTGCAATTCATGTATTGTGTAGTGCTGTGCTCTGTAGTGGCTTTGCTGGCATGCATTTAAAACATATTTTTTCTCCCCACCAAGATTTACATGCTAAAATCGACACTGCTTGTGAGGCACAGCTGTGTGAGCAGAATAATGAGATTTTTTCTTTACTGGACTGAGGCTGGCTCACAGACACTGTCCCTCCGCTCTGCCTCCCTCCACTGAGAAAAGGTGACAGTCTTCCAGCTGATGGCAAAACTCAAGTCACACTGCATAATTTCTGCCTCATGCACCAATTCATGTTGTTACTCTATGACAAGAGAAGGTGAAACATTCCTCGATATTAAAAGAGACACAAGCCGCTAATAATAACAACGCAAGCTGGAAGCCTTTGAACCTGATTGGAGAATGATTTATATACAAACCAGTCGCCGGGGGACACAAGTGTATTACCGGCTTTATACAAAAAGCCCAGACTATAGTGAAGATGCATAAAGCTCACTGGTGGCTGCACAGGCTGGCGTCATGGGAACCCCCCAACCATATCAAGAGATGTTACAGAAGGCTGAGGCACTGAAACCAGTCCCGCTTCAGAGTAATGGAGGACACTTGAATCAGTTTGGTCACATTTGATTTGGTCTATGTTTAAAATAATATCTGTCCTGGAATTCACCAAACCCCCATTGATAATGTAATCAGTGCTGTGTGTACAATGCATTTGGAAAGTATTCAGACCCGTTTACTTTTTCCACATGTTGTTACAGCATTATTCTAAAATGGATAAAATAGTTTCTCCCTCATCAATCTACAAACAATACCCCATTATGACAAAGCAACAAAAGTTTTTTTTAAATGTTTACACATAAAAAATAAATAAAAATGAAATATGACATTTGCATAAGTTTTCAGACCCTTTACTCAGTGCTTAGTTGAAGCCCCTTTGGCAGCGATTACAGGCTCAAATCTTCTTGGATATGACGCTACAAGCTTGCAACACCTGTATTTGGGGAGTTTCTCACATTCGTCTCTGCAGATCCTCTCAAGCGCTGTCAGGTTGGATGGGGAGCGTCGCTGCACAGCTATTTTCAGGTCTCTCCAGAGATGTTCAATCAGGTTCAAGTCCGGCCTCTGGCTGGGCCACTCAAGGACATTCAGAGACTTGTCCCGAAGCCACTCCTGCGTTGTCTTGGCTGTGTACTTAGGGTCGTTGTCCTGTTGGAAGGTGAACCTTAACCCCAGTCTGAGGTCCTGAGCACTCTGGAGCAGGTTTTCATCAAGGATAATTTTGTACTTTGCTTCGTTCATCTTTCCCTCAATCCTGACAAGTCTCCCAGTCCCTGCTGCTGAAAAACATCCCCACAGCATGATGCTGCCACCACGCTTCATCGTAGGGATGGTGCCAGGCTTTCTCCAGACGTGACGCTTGGCATTCAGGCCAAAGAGTTCAATCTTGGTTCCATCAAACCAAAGAATTGTGTTTCTCATGGTCTGAGAGTCATTTAGGTGCCTTTTGGCAAACTCCAAGCGGGCTGTCATGTGCCTTTTTTACTGAGGAGTGGCTTCCGTCTGACCACTTTACCATAAAGGCCTGATTGGTGGAGTGCTGCAGAGATGGTTGTCCTTCTGGAAGGTTCTCCCTTCACCAAAGAGGAGATATGGAGCTCTGTCAAAGTGACCATTGGGTACTTGGTCACCTCCCTGACCAAGGCCCTTCTCCTCCGATTTCTGCGTTTTCCCAGGCGGATAGCTCTAGGAAATGTCTTGGTGGTTCCAAACGTCTTCCATTTAAGAATTATGGAAGCCACTGTGTTCTTGGGGACCTTCAATGCCGCAGAATTATTTTGGTACCCTTCCCCAGATCTGTGCCTCGACACAATCCTGTCTCGGAGCTCTACGGAGAATTCCTTCGACCTCATGGCTTGGTTTTTGCTCTGACATTCACTGTCAACTGTGGGACCTTATATAGAGAGGTGTGTGCCTTTCCAAATCATGTCCAATCAATTGAATTTACTACAGGTGGACTCCAATCAAGATTTATAAACTCTCAAGGATGATCAATGGAAACAGGATGCACCTGAGCTCAATTTCGAGTGTCACAGGAAATGGTTTGAATTCATATGTACATAAGATATTTCAGTTTTTTAGTTTTAATAAATTAGCAAAAATGTATAAAACCTGTCGGGCTCCTTCATGACCAGTATCTGTGACGAGAGGGGCCTGGCGCTGACCTACGCTGCTATGCTCATCAGGCATTTTAAACACCTCCGAAGGGACCAAAGGTGATTACTGTAACTGCCCGTGTGAACCGCCTGCAAAACGCCACTCTACCCACTGCTGTCAGACTGTACAATAACTCTTGCTCTTATACGGTTTTCCCAAAAATTATCACATTTTTTAATTTAAATTTCCTCCATGAAAATGTCCTGTAAAGTTTCAAGTGTTCTGTATTCTATTAATGTCACATATTATGTGTTATGCATTTTGTGTTTTGCAATTATTAGTCATGTAAATTCTGCATTTCTTCAGTTTTATCTGTGAGCAAGAATAAATGAACTCAGAAGAAATGCGAATAAAAACAATAGGAACACAAAGCTTTATCGTTGGGTTCTTTACAGAAATGTTTGGTGATCGACTAGGAATGCCTTGGAGACCACAGGTCTAGAGATATATTTCTGCTGTTCTATTTAGCTTGGCCTTCCGCTGCTGATGATTTATGAGGTCTAGTTTCAACCTGCCATCACCCTCATAAAAAATCCCCAAATCATGAAAATAATCTTTCAAATGCAAAACAAAAGCTTGTTATAAGTTACTTATGATTTGTGGGAATATCTTTTTACTGGATATTTGGGTAAGAATTCACTGGTGTCAGGCTAGTGAGGCTGTTCATACTAAGGACTGCCTTCATGGCTAACGCCATCACTAACATGAAGGTCAGACAAATGTGACAAAGTTACCGCAATGGCAGTAAAAACTAGCCATAAACTATCGAAGAGACCAACTCTATCTAAAAAAAATTTGAAACAATATGGTTTACTGTAACACTTAATCACTTCAAAGGTGTAGCTAACACCGAGGGTCGACCAGGCCTGGAGACTCTGAGTGTTGGAATGGAATGATCAATCTATGAATTATTTCCACTTTGAATAGGATTCTATGCATAGTCCCCTGCCTGTCACAATGTTCAAAGCAGATGTCTTACCTTGTGTGTATGACATCGTTGTAGTTTATTTTCTTCTCTATGGCAACCCTTGTCATTCTCCCTTTTTCGGGGCCATCGGGCACTTATACCCAGAAAGGGGTTTTTACTACCCCTGGGAGATGACGCTTACCCCGTGCTGTTCTTTTATTTGACAATCACAAAATTGCTACATATTGTAAGATGTCTCTTTAATGTGTGCATTTAAGAAGATCCCCCACTCAGTTTATGTGGATTGAAATAATTAATATGCAAGAAACACAAACAAGTCTAATGGAGTCTAAATAGATATATTTTTATTTTACAATTAAGCTTTTGCAGTTTAGGTACTTAACTAAATACCATGAATGGGCAATCAAATATTGCAAAATGCTCTGAAACGTTTCTCCTGGATGGCATAGTATTCTCTACAGTGGAAGAGAATGAGAGAGAGGAGGTTGGAAAGAGAGAGGGGGCGGGGGCAGGGGGGGTTCACTGAATGTTTCATTATATCTAATGTTGCCTTCTCCAAAGCGCTCTCCAAAGTAAGCGAGCAGCCTGAGCAAGGGCCGAAATGCTCAACCCCCTTGTGACCACTTGGAGCAAAGCAACTCTCCACTTTCTTTTTTTCACCCTCAAATGAGAGCCTTCGCATGGATTCTGTGTTTGAACACAGTGGCGCTTTTTATTAAACCTCGATTTGCGTTTGCATGTTTGAACGCGTCGAGTTTCACTCTGAGAAGGTTTGACATAATTAAAACAGGGGGCAATATTTTTAGTATGATAAACAGGTAAAGTGTAACAAATATTTTCCTAAGCGGCTCTGCCATCGCAAACACATGAAGATGGAGGTTTTTAGTTGACTGATAAAATGAAGGGGTTGTGGGAAATCAACAGTGTACAATTTGTACAGAAACAGTTATTCCCCACCACTGAATGTTTTTTTAAGTTTAAGATGATTTGTTAGCCTAATAACACCATTTAACTGTGATTATAATAACACCCTATAACTGTGATCATAATAACACCATTTAACTGTGATCATATTGACAAAACAGCACAGCCTCTTGTGCCTGACTCCAAAAACCTACAATACATAATCGTTTAATTGCATAACAATATCATGACAACTATTACTATGACACCAAATAGTACCACATTAATTCAACACAATAATTGTTTTATATTATGTCTTCATTTAGTCTTTAACAAGATATTATATTCATATCATATTCATATTTATCTAACAAAACAAGGCCAGTACTAATTCATAAAACATTTAAAATGAAAAATGTGTATGGTGCCTAATTTTGTTAGCGCAATCATTTTGACTGTGTCACGCCCTGACCTTAGTTCCTTTTTTATGTCTCTATTTTGGTTTGGTCGGGGCGTGAGTTGGGGTGGGCATTCTATGTTGTTTTTCTATGTTTTCTTTTCTGTGTTTTGCCTGGTATGATTCCCAATCAGAGGCAGCTGTCTATCGTTGTCTCTGATTGAGAACCATACTTAGGTAGCCTTTTCCCACCTGGTGTTTGTGGGTAGTTGTTTCCTGTTTTGTGTTTTCACCTTTCAGGACTGTTTCGATTTTCATTTCTTACATTCACTTAGTTATTTTGTGTTTTGTTCTAATAAATAATCATGGACACTTACCACGCTGCGTTTTGGTCCGATCATTCCTACTCCTCATCCGATGAAGACGAAGATCGTTACAGACTGTCATAAGAATCAAAACAAATTGTAACAATAATTAATGATGAGAACCAGGTGACAGTAAATGAGTGGTCTTCCTACAGTATGATAATTCTTGTCTTGACACCTGGCTTTGGACACTGGTATCAATCCAAGAGCTTTGAGTTAGTCATGCTATGAATGAGAACACAGTTGTTGACATAAATCAAGGCAGGGCGTGACATCCCCTGAGACATCCAGACTGAACATTAAGAATGATCCTAATTGCCCCCCATCATTTTGGCTAAATGTTTAATGAATACGGTGATTATCCCTTCAGGGAAGTGTGTGTGTGTGTGTGTGTGTGTGTGTGTGTGTGTGTGTGTGTGTGTGTGTGTGTGTGTGTGTGTGTGTGTGTGTGTGTGTGTGTGTGTGTGTGTGTGTGTGTGTGTGTGTGTGTATATACATATGTGTGCGTGTGCTATGCAGCCGGCCGACTGCTCATTGATTTGATTTCCCCGGGCCGGCATGTGCGAGGACTTAGTGCGCCAGCCTGGAGACATCTGTTGAGTATTAGGGGCAATAACAGCTGGGCGGACCTCAAACATGGTCACCCACTTCACCCCGCTGTGTCTCTGAGGATAACCCTGGCCGCTTCACACTCCAGATAACAAGTGCCTGTTCATCGGCACACTGACTGAGCCCAGGGGCTTCAGAATACAGAGCCACGGGCAGTCATGGGCCGCCCCTGCCGAGCACAGTCAGTCCCACTATGTATCATCATGGTGGGTGGAGTTCTGATTTCACAATGAGAATATCCTTTTCTGTTTGGTTTCCCAGAAATGGTCAGCCCTGTGTCAGCTTGCTGTTGAAATAAATGTTGGTTCACTGTGGTTGTCCATCAATTGTATCTCATCTTGAGCATTCATCTTAGAAAGTGGGAAGGTTGATTGCAAAGTGTAGCAATGTTTTTATATAGGACAGTATCTATTGTTTTTGTTTAAATTAAAAGGCTTTCTTCTGACATTGTTCTTTTTGGAAAGCATATCCCTTTTTCACAGACATACTGTTTATCCACACTAGCTTTAATATTTGTAAACAGTACATTATCTGATGGTAAAACATAATACATTGTTTCAACTGTAAACAAAACTATATTTATGAGACTGTACGAAAAATAAACAGACTACCCGCTTGTGATCATATTGATCATCAACAATGTAATGTTGGTTCCACCATGAGCTGGGTAAATCCTTTATTGAGGTCAATAAAGGAAGTAGGATTGTAGAGATTTGTGAGCCGTGCTTTTATGATTCAAGGGAGGTGTACAGATGGTCTGTGTAAACTTGTCATACTGATTCTGTGTGTGTGTGTGTGTGTGTGTGTGTGTGTGTGTGTGTGTGTGTGTGTGTGTGTGTGTGTGTGTGTGTGTGTGTGAGTGTGTGTGAAAGAGAGAGAGAGAGAGAGAGAGAGGGGAGTAGGAGATATATATACTTTTCTCAACTCTCTGTATCAACAGAGACCTAGTGCCCTCTGCTGGGGGTATTGCTAAACAAGATGTCTGAGTAATGTTCCATCCAGATTCTCTGTAATGCTTCATTGCATGTAGCAAATAACACCTTACTTAATTAACATGAACATTCCATACACTGCAAACCTACCAAGTTGAAATAGAATAAAAAACAACCACTGATATACTTTAATGCACTGCATGTTTCCTTCACAGAAGAATGATATGTGATTTTGTCATGTTTCATTTATTTATGCATCAGGGCAATTGCTCATCAGTTGCTATTCAAAGGTACTACAATAAAGAGATATTTTCCAAAACACTATATATATCAGAAATGTTGGAAAATGAGCTTTCATTGTTTAAAGAAATTATGAAAGAGATTGGTGTGTTTTTTCACCATCCAATCAAAGCATCGGGGTTGTTCAATGACTGACATGTATTGGTTTAAAATCTATCACTTGGTTTATTTCATTTTTTTTGTTGCTAAGTGCAATATATCCGCCTCTCTCTCAGATAAATAAGTAGCACTTCTAGGTTTTTACACAGTCAAATGTAGCAACTAACAATTTTCTTTATAAAGAACTGTACAAATGATACATTTGTGGCATCAATATATAAAAAATGTTCTAAAAAATAATGAAATAGGTAAGAAAACTACATATGCCAGTCAAATATACAGGATACGGAAATTCCATTCCAGCTAAACAATGGATATATAGCGTTTTTCAAAAAACGAAACATTTTCATACTAAAATCTTTGAATAAAACATCTGAGAACAGTAATATTTTACACACACATGAAGGTACCCATAAGCAATCAATTCTGATGAAAAAACACAAAAGTGAAAAATATTGTGGATCTGTGTTTTTGGAAATAAACTCTTCATATACAGTTTCTGGAACCCTAGAGATGATCTGTGCTGCTCAGCAGCTCAGGATCAGAACTGCTTCTTTGATTCAACTCAAGAGAATCACTGTAACAGCATTGTTAAATCCCTTTTAAGACAATGGCCAAAGAAAGAGTCATTATTTTGGCTTGGCACGTTATGATGGGTGCTGTGGTTGTTTTCCCTGCGTTACTGGTGAGCCCTGTATCCTGAACAGCAAGCTGGCATTAACAGGCCATGTGTTACGCGTTTACACATTCTTTAACATCCAGTGTCCAGTTACATCCTCTCTCTGTCTTGCTCATGTATACCCCTTATGTACCCTAACTTAAAGGACACACCTACACACATGCAGCACACACACACACCCACACATCATCCGTCAACTGAACAGACGATAGTGAGGATACGTGTAAAGCCTTTATTTGAAGCAAGGTAGCAACACATTAAGATGGTGTAGTAGGTTTTATACTGTTATAAAAATGCAGGTTTCTTCAATGATCATGACACATTTAGAATGTCAAGATTGTATTAGGGGACACGCATGTGAAATGCTTCCTTGCAGGTTTCTTTTCGACAACGGAACAACAATAAGAAATAATAAAATATAATAATATGAACATAAAGTAAATGGCTCGGTAGAATAGAATAAACATTTTAACATCACATATTGCAATTTCTCCACTGCCACATGAACCATTCATATTGTTGTCTTACATGGGTACGTTTTGTGTGTGGTCTGGGAAAGTTACGGAGGGTTTTTGCTTCAACCTGGACAAACAGCGTTGAGGGAACACATGTATATGCAGTTAAAGAAGTCTCATGCTGAGTTTTGGCATTAGAGTTTCGGACTGGGTAGTAAATAATGTATATTATTACTGAGATCCTGACATTCAAACATTTTTTTACGTTTGGAAATAAGGGCCCGGCTATTTTGCCGTACTCTCCTCTGACCTCCCTGCCTATGATCCTCAACATTCTGTACCTGTTCTTCCACAGCCAGCAGTCTCCACGAGCCCAGTTTCGCCCCAGCGACGACAAAACTCCCGAACTCGCAAAGATAACATTGATTCAAACATTGCTAATATTCCGACTGTGTTCAACAAAAGAGCGGGTACATTTTCCAGCCAGCTGTCCCAAAAGGGAGACAACTCCACTCTTAAATGGAGCAGAATATTACTTCTCCAAATGGTTTTAAGTGGCTGCACAACCAGGTGACCAGAGAAATGGCCTCCAGTGACCCACAAAGCTAGGGCTCAGCCCCCAACCCCTCACAGTACATATGCTGGCCATTTCCACACACACATGGGCTTCTGGTGTCCCACACAAACGGAAGCAGGAAGACTGCTCCATCTTTTTGAGATTTGAGAACCTGTGAACCTGATAAAATCAAGTGAAATCATCAATTAATTGTGCAGATTCATAAATACATTTATTATATTTATTATAATTAACATGTATTATTGAAATTACAGTGCCTTGCGAAAGTATTCGGCCCCCTTGAACTTTGCGACCTTTTGCCACATTTCAGGCTTCAAACATAAAGATATAAAACTGTATTTTTTTGTGAAGAATCAACAACAAGTGGGACACAATCATGAAGTGGAACGACATTTATTGGATATTTCAAACTTCTTTAACAAATCAAAAACTGAAAAATTGGGCGTGCAAAATTATTCAGCCCCCTTAAGTTAATACTTTGTAGCGCCACCTTTTGCTGCCATTACAGCTGTAAGTCGCTTGGGGTATGTCTCTATCAGTTTTGCACATCGAGAGACTGACATTTTTTCCCATTCCTCTTTGCAAAACAGCTCGAGCTCAGTGAGGTTGGATGGAGAGCATTTGTGAACAGCAGTTTTCAGTTCTTTCCACAGATTCTCGATTGGATTCAGGTCTGGACTTTGACTTGGCCAGTCTAACACCGGGATATGTTTATTTTTGAACCATTCCATTGTAGATTTTGCTTTATGTTTTGGATCATTGTCTTGTTGGAAGACAAATCTCCGTCCCAGTCTCAGGTCTTTTGCAGACTCCATCAGGTTTTCTTCCAGAATGGTCCTGTATTTGGCTCCATCCATCTTCCCATCAATTTTAACCATCTTCCCTGTCCCTGCTGAAGAAAAGCAGGCCCAAACCATGATGCTGCCACCACCATGTTTGACAGTGGGGATGGTGTGTTCAGCTGTGTTGCTTTTACGCCAAACATAACGTTTTGCATTGTTGCCAAAAAGTTCAATTTTGGTTTCATCTGACCAGAGTACTTTCTTCCACATGTTTGGTGTGTCTCCCAGGTGGCTTGTGGCAAACTTTAAACAACACTTTTTATGGATATCTTTAAGAAATGGCTTTCTTCTTGCCACTCTTCCATAAAGGCCAGATTTGTGCAATATACGACTGATTGTTGTCCTATGGACAGAGTCTCCCACCTCAGCTGTAGATTTCTGCAATTCATCCAGAGTGATCATGGGCCTCTTGGCTGCATCTCTGATCAGTCTTCTCCTTGTATGAGCTGAAAGTTTAGAGGGACGGCCAGGTCTTGATAGATTTGCAGTGGTCTGATACTCCTTCCATTTCAATATTATCGCTTGCACAGTGCTCCTTGGGATGTTTAAAGCTTGGGAAATCTTTTTGTATCCAAATCCGGCTTTAAACTTCTTCACAACAGTATCTCGGACCTGCCTGGTGTGTTCCTTGTTCTTCATGATGCTCTCTGCGCTTTTAACGGACCTCTGAGACTATCACAGTGCAGGTGCATTTATACGGAGACTTGATTACACACAGGTGGATTGTATTTATCATCATTAGTCATTTAGGTCAACATTGGATCATTCAGAGATCCTCACTGAACTTCTGGAGAGAGTTTGCTGCACTGAAAGTAAAGGGGCTGAATAATTTTGCACGCCCAATTTTTCAGTTTTTGATTTGTTAAAAAAGTTTGAAATATCCAATAAATGTCGTTCCACTTCATGATTGTGTCCCACTTCTTGTTGATTCTTCACAAAAAAAATTTATATCTTTATGTTTGAAGCCTGAAATGTGGCAAAAAGTCGCAAAGTTCAAGGGGGCCGAATACTTTCGCAAGGCACTGTACATGTTGCTCTGCAGTCGCTGCAATTTATTATAATTAAATCTTTGTTATATGCATAAACTGCACCCTCGTTTCTGTAAAGCACTCACATTCTGATTACCTAAGAAGCAGATTGGATTGGGTTTTATTTATTTTAATAAGATGTGTATTTGATCCCAGAGGATAGTACATGAAAGCATTGCTGAAAGCACTAATTTTCTAAGTGGTCCTCAATGGTAAAGGTTGGAAACATAACAATACATTATGGCTCAACTAGGTTTAACTGTCTTTTTAACTACACATGTGTATAGGTAATCTTGCTGTTTGTACAGGTTGAAGCAAAAACCCTCCATAGCTTTAATTTCCACTGCTTATTTGAAAACGAGATAACAATCTCAACGTGACTTCCCTGGAAACATCATTCATGACAAGCAGGTTCTTCTTTGAAATAGGTCTCTCTTTCTGGTACTAACCAATAATATTCCTGATCATTTTAGAGAATCTTAATAGACTTTTGGGACTATTTTATGACTGTTGTTCAGCATCTTAAAGGGACACCCTGGTTTAATTTCTCACAAAGATGTGACGTGCTAAATAAAATTCCATTTCACAAAACATTCATTTCAGCCTCTGCTGCATTTCTAAGACATTTCTAAGATATGAAGTTTGAAAAATCAAATCACGCGCAAAATGGAAAATATTTCATGAGGGCCACATTTTTTTCATAAATTACACCACTTTGTGCCATATTGGGAGTGAAATATATTTTTGGATGGTTTCGCTTTGAAATGACTCACATGGATATAGAGGATTAATGGTCATGAAACTTCAAAAAGTGTTTTTCTTTCAGACACATCATCATTATGAAGTAGTGAATCTGTCAGCGGCCGATTCCATGTGCTGTAGTCACCAAGTTGGCCTCGCAAATAGTACGCGGTCTATGTAGTTGTACGGACTACCTCGCTAGCAGCAGGCTAGCCACACTGCAGCTGTTTGCTAGATTATGTGTCTAGGTACCTACCCATGCTTCCATATAATGTTGTTTAAAATAAGCATGGGGCATCAGATACAAGACTGGAGTCTGTGCAGCAGGTAGGTCAATCGTAGATATGATCATGTTTTTGTGGATTTTGAACTGATATCAAGTAACAATGCTGGTTTGTTGCTGTGACATCATCAGGAAAGGCCTAGGTAACATTAGATCAGAATGTCAGTTTGCATAATTTTTTGTTCAATAAAATTGTTATTTAATTTTCAAAGCAATCTATTCAAAGCTCAGTTCAAAGCTGAGTGTTTGTTCAGCCTTTGTTTCACTTCTATTCTATCAATTTGAAGATGCAGCACAACATTCTGGTTACGTGACATTATTACTTCATCAAATCCTCATTTTAGGTTTAGATAAGACTATGAGAGGGAAGCACTTCCATCAGAGGACACACACCACAGAATACCAAGTCAGTATTGTCTCATAGTGGTCTATCTGATACCATGTAGCCAGTGGTTATAAACAGCAGTACAGCTGTAATTATGCTATAGAGAACCCTTCTAACCCTGGATCAAACTTTATATTGATCATCATGATTTGGTCGAGAATAGAGCAGCATGCTGACCGTTGCAGGAAGGATCCCATGGGAGGCTGATGCTCTGACATATTAGGACAGCCTGACACCAACTCATTATGACACTGACAAGTATGAGTGACTGGCATCAATTCCCATGTGACTGTGAAGTTATCCTAATATGGACACCGTACAGGCAGGATCCGGAGGAAAAGACACCCAACACAGAATAAAGAAAGGCACAAGACACTGGGCTC
Organism: Oncorhynchus mykiss; assembly: GCF_013265735.2. NCBI lineage: Eukaryota > Metazoa > Chordata > Actinopteri > Salmoniformes > Salmonidae > Oncorhynchus > Oncorhynchus mykiss. The sequence continues at coordinate 24,150,672 of NC_048578.1, read as the reverse complement.
TCTGGGCTACTAAAAGCACAGTAACTCTGGCCCCACTCTCTCAGTGTTATTATGTGAATGTCTGTGTATACTTGTAGCTGTACTTGTATGTGTGTATGTGCGTATTTGTGGGTGCGTTTCTGTGTGTTTGTGTGTGTGTCTCAGTTCACGTTTGGTGTGCTTACATAAATGTGCAAGTGTCTGGTTGTCATTGACCTGTATGTGTTTACTCCATGGGTTCATTTGTCTCTGTAATGGGCTGTGCCTGTTTGTTCCACTGTGAGTTTTTTGTGTTGGTTCATTCATTGAGGTTTGACTGGATGTTGAACAGCACTACTGTTGCCAAATCTGTCTGCCATGCGACTAAAAGCCAGCTCCCCTGGTTACCCACTAAGTGCTCCAGTGAAAACATTCTGCTTGTCTTGCATCTTTCGGAGTTATTACACCTGTCAATCATCTCAGGCCTCAATGCATCAAAGCTAATTAGCATTGAAATGAATCTCTGGTAAAAAACATGAAAAATGGCTACTTTTTTATTAGGCCAGTGTCCACTGGTGTGAATGAGAGATGCCTTTCCCAAACAGTGGTGAACTATACACAGCTCACTTCTATTTTATTATCATTGTCCATGTTAGCCCTCCTCCAAGAAAGACATCTTTAATTTGTTTGGATTCCACAGAACAGGAGGGATATTATATCTATATATAACCAGACAGTGTTTCTGCTTGGACAAGTCAGCCGAGGCAAACTTGTTTTTTCAGGTGCTGGTACTTTGGAGGACGTTGAGCCGCAACCTTGGAGGTTTCCACGTAGAAGCACCGGAGCCAGAGCCAAGCTGAAGCAAGCAGTGCTGGAAAGGGAAGGTGGTGTGTCGGCGAGTTTAGCGATGGATGGTGGATAGTGCTGCAGGAATTAATCACGGCACGCTTCGTTGACGCTGACGCACTGTGGCGGAGGAGACGCTTGTTCCCATTGCGTAGCCGCTCATGGTCTCCTCGTTTACTGTATAGATGCTCGTTAACACCTATGATGTCATCAAGAAGGGACTCAGTGAGGCTTGAGATGGGCTTTACATTGATGGTTCACCCTGTTAGATGCTCTCTTTTGATGATGTCTATGTTGCTTCCACAGACATGTTAGTTTATTATAATATTTTTTAATGCATTCTATTGAGCTTTAACAATGGCTTACTATCCAAATATGAGACTAATAAATACATGTGTTTGGTTGACGTTTGGGAGTGTGGGAATGGCCACTGAGTGATGACAGGGGCGGGGCATCCTCAAGCAAGATCCTCTGAAACTCAAATATAGGCCTACATTTTCTACACAACACCTGACCCACGTGACGTTTTCGAACAGATATACATTACAGTCTTCTCTCTCTCTCTCCATTTCAGGCCTAACTTTTCATGTGAACTTCAAACAAATAAAGATGCCTTTCAAACAAACAGTTGTGCCACTGAACTCTCTCAGCAGAGTAAACATTCCTACTCACAAGCAGCGTGACAGGGGCAGGGGGAAATGACACTGTTGTTGCTGTTGTCTTACCCAGCCACCCCTATGTGTAGTTTTCCATCTGGCTGCATGGGGGATAGAGGAACATAAACCGAGCGGATGGGATACAGTAGTAGGCTCCTTCTCAGGGAGAGGGTGTGTTTTGTACAGTCAGCCTGGGGAGTGTCAAGCAACCTCTTACTGGGTAAAGAGATGGAGGGAGGGAGGGAGGGAGGGAGGGAGGGAGGGAGGGAGGGAGGGAGGGAGGGAGGGAGGGAGGGAGGGAGGGAGAGAGAGAAACAGAGGGAAAGAGAGAGAGAGAAACAGAGGGAAAGAGAGAGAAACAGAGAGAGAAACAGAGAAACAGAGGGAAAGAGACAGAGGGAAAGAGAGAACGAGAGAGAGACAGGCTGCAGGGCTGGAGTTAATTAATGAAAAAGAGAAAGAAGGAGTAAGAGACGGTAGGGTTAGAGAAGTTGAGCGACTAAGAGGAAAGTAACAAACTGGAAGACAATGGATGGGGACAATAGACTGAAAGTGATTAAGGACAGACTGAGAAAGAGATAGACTGTAGGTGTGACAGGTAAGGTTAGAGAACAGGGGTGAGACAGATGATGAGATGGAAAGAGGGCGAGGAGAGCAAGTTGATGGGGGCATAATAACTGTATTTGACAGAGAGGGCTGAAGGAAAGAGTTGAATGGAGAGATGGGGGGGTTGAAAGGTAGAGGAGAGAGAGTGAGAGAGAGAGAGAAAGAAAGAAAGAGCTAGAGGGCCCCAGTGTGGTGTGTTTGTACAGCTGAATACAAGCTGAAGAAGCCCAGGCCCCTCTCTCACACTCCATTAGGCCCTAAGCTCCACGGAGTGCTGCACTCAACACATAAACAGCGTCCCGGAACACCTCGGGATGTGTGAAAGAGCAAGGTAGACGCAGGGCGGCCCAACAAGAAACAACAACCGCCTATTCACATCTGCACAATGCCTCCAAATTGCTGAAAGATAGAGTTGAGTTGTGTTGGCTGGCCTGGGCGCAGCAGTGAAAAGGGTCTTCCCTGTCACGCCCCACTCACCCACAGAACCACTCACTGAAGTCCAAGGTTTCCAGTGGGAAGGGAAGGACCAGACAACTGTATTTAGCTAGTGTGTGTCAAGGCCATAGTTGACACTCTCAAACATGTATTTACAGTATTACATTTTGGGTTTAGTGGCTACAGTACATGTGTCTGTTGTGTCCAAAACCATGTTAGTATCCTCTCCACATCAAATAATATCTAGTAATCAATACTTCATCTGTCAGGTCATGCGTTTCCAAGCTCCAGTGAAAGTGAATGACATGACCAGAGAGGAATTCCCCAAAATAACTTATGTTGTCTACCGCATGGAAATAAATTGCCAGTAAATTAAACCCATAAAATGAAGAGGTGGACAAAGAGGGAGAGAGAGAGAGAGATAAGGGGGGAAGGAGAGGGAGAGAGAGAGACAGGGGAAAGGAGAGGGAGAGAGAGAGAGAGATAAGGTCGGGAAGGAGAGGGAGAGAGAGAGAGAGAGAGAGAGAGAGAGAGAAGGGGGGAGGGAGAGAGAGAGACAGGGGAAAGGAGAGGGAGAGAGAGAGACAGGGGAAAGGAGAGGGAGAGAGAGACAGGGGAAAGGAGAGGGAGAGAGAGATAAGGGGGAAAGGAGAGGGAGAGAGAGAGAGAGAGAGAGACAGGGGAAAGGAGAGGGAGAGAGAGATAAGGGGGAAAGGAGAGGGAGAGAGAGAGACATGGGAAAGGAGAGGGAGAGAGAGAGAAGGGGAGAAGGAGAGGGGGAGAGAAAGGGAGAGAGAGAGAGAGGGGGGGGGAGGGGAGACAGAGAGAGAAGGGGAAAAGGAGAGGGAGAGAGAGATTGGGTTATATTTCATCATGAAAACATTCCTTGGACTGAATGATTGTATTGCTCCAGTGTTCTTCATGGACAGAGCTAATGGAACGTGAAGAGGGAATCCATCAATACTGTCATTCTCACTCACACACGCACACACACACACACACACACACACACACACACACACACACACACACACACACACATGCGCACACGCGCACACACACACACACACACACACACACACACACACACACACACACACACACAAGTATCCTTGTTTTGACCAAACAATCGATTCCCATTCAAAATCCCATTTTCCCTAACCCCTAAACCAAAACCTGAACCTAACCCTAACGTTAACCCTAATTCTAACCCTAACCCAAACAGCTAAGCAAAAAATAGCCATTTTCCTTGTGAGGACCGGAGAAATGTCCACACTTGTCTGCATTTTACTTGCTTTACTATCCCTTTGTGGACTTCAGGTCCCCACAATGATAGTAAAACCAAAAACACACACAGCCATATATTATACTGTTTACATTACAAACGGTCACAAAACATTGGGCCCCCATCAGGCCACTCTCTAAGTGGAAGAGTGCATGATGCATAAACATGATGTTTGGCTTCTCACAAGATCTCCACTCAACACTGGGTGAGATATTAAATAAGATACATTATAATGAGGCTGCACCCTCAGTCACAGTGTTGTGGAACAAACAGTCCACCATGTTTTTAGAACGGTACGCAGAGAGAGTAAGAGGACCCCCCTTTCTGACCCTGGTCTGGCCCAGATCTAACCTGGTCCATCCTGCCCCCCTATGGTGTAAACCTACAGGAACTCTGCTATTCCCCGGCCCCTCTCTCACTCCCCGGACACCCAGATGGGCTCTCCAGCTTCAGGGTCAAGTGATGTGAAGAAACAGATAAGTTGGGGCCAGCTCGGGGAGAGACTAAACACTCGCCGTGGGGAATGTCATTGTTTTGGATATCTTCAGGAGGGTTTTTATGTACTCAGCTGTAGCTTGGCCTGCCATTGGCAGCAATACTGGAAGTTCGGACGCGTACTGGATTCCAGTTCCATGCCGTTTGCTGCTATTCTACATGGTCAAACCCATGCCACACACACTGAGGAAAAGGAGGGATATAACAACTGATACTCCAGTGTGACTGTCTGTCAGTCTTGCTCTCTTCTCTCTCTCTCTCTCTCTCTCTCTCTCTCTCTGGTTTTTCAGAGAACGGTGTGTCAGCAGTTATTACTCATATTCTGATTTATAATAACGATTAGACGTTGAATAAAAAAATAAAGACAACATGACGTAAGCAACTTAAACAACCCCACACTCACAAATGTGAAAATGCTGAAATTGTGTGATTCTGTTTACTAAATTGTGCCCTCTGTTGGGCAATATTGTTCCTGCTACTCCTGCTCCATCCCGCTGACATAATTGCTGGATGGTAATTTTCAGGAGGCAGTCATAGTGGACATGCAGCTACAGTTTCACATAATTTAGCACTATGACCACCTCCATGATTCCTCCAAACACTCACAGTATAATGTATCAATAGTTAATATAGTTCATCGTGGCAAGCTGTGGGCACAGACGTCGGTTCAACATTTAGTTTTGATTTACATTTGATTGAGTTGTCAACTTACATGAATTTAACATGAAATCAACAAACATTTGAACTATGTCACTGGATTGATGTTAAAAGTTGCATGAAAAACAAAAGACAAACATTTTGAAAATGTACAGTATTTACAAATCCAATTCAGTTTTCCATCATCAAATGTAATACTTTGCTGGAAGGGTGTGGAAACAATGTTGATCCAACCAGTTTGTGCCCAGTGGGTTGGCTTTTACGGCACAGCCCAGATAATTTTTCCAAGTGTGAGTTGAATCCATAAGAGACGCACCTGTGCCTCAATGTAATTAACATAATGAAAAATTCTGTATGTCTGAAACGTGTGTAGTGTACAAAAAGCTTTGACCACTCTATGGAAAGATGAGACTCACGGACATGATGGTGCTCTCATTTTTACTCTATGACCCCCACAAGTATGATGGGAAGGTAACCAATACACATTAATGGAAGTACTGTATTGAGGTAGTTTTGTGCCAACAAACAAAAGGTTCAATATGTCCCAAAATGTTTTATATTTCCTGAGCTTTCTTATATCTCCTAGATAGACACACACTTCAAAACCTTATTCCTTATTCTTTATTTTTTTACTGTCTTTTTTGTGATTTATGAATGTGTTATTCAATGTATTTTTGTGGGCTATAATAGTAAAAGCCAAATACAATATTTGATCAAATAATAAACAAATATTTTTGAGGGATACATACTGTACAGTGGTCCTAAAATTCAAAATCAAATAGCTAAATGATCATTGGTATGACCATCTTGAAACCATTCCATATGTTAGCTTAGTAGCTAGCTAGATAGAACATTCTGCTACCAAATTGTCACGGCTGGCTGAAGGACTGGACCAAGGTGCAGCATGGTAAGCGTACATTTTCTCTTTATTAAAAATGCCGCCGACAAAACAAAGACCAAAACGTGACACTATGTTCCCTGAACAAAGTCAAAGTTAACTTCCCACAAAACAGGTGGGGGAAAAGGGTACCTAAGTATGGTTCTCAATCAGAGACAATGATAGACAGCTGCCTCTGATTGAGAACCACACCCAGCCAAGCACATAGAAATAGAAAATCATAGAATATAGACTGCAAACCCAAATCACAGGGAGTGACACAAATGCAATTCAAGCCATGAAGAATATATGTTTGTAATGTTTCAATAACCGTCATTCACTAGAAGGGTCACTTTTTCTCTCAACCATAGTCCTACTGCCATCCAGTCTAGTGAATTTTACGTGACATGTTTTGGTCATTTAGTAGACGCTCTTATCCAGGGGGACTTATATGAGCAATTAGGGTTAAGTGCTTTGCTCAAAGGCACATTGACAGATTTTTCACCTATTCGGCTCAGTAATTCGAACCAGCAACCTTTTTGTTACTGGCCCTCAAGGAACTACACTGGACTTTGTACAAACTGGAAACCACATATCCCGAGGCAGCATTTTTTGCAGCTGGGGACTGTAATAAAGCAAATCTGAGGAAAATGCTACCGAAGTTCTATCAACACATCTCCTGTGCTACTTGCACATTGAGCCCTCTTAACCATTGCTACTACCCCTACCGGGATGGCTACAATGCCCTCCCTCACCCTTCCTTCAGCAGATCAGATCACGCCTCAATTTTAAAACGTCGAAATAAAACGTCTCTCTAAGGTCAGGGCGTGACACTATGCTTCAAGATAGTTTTGATCACGTAGACTGGGAAATGCTGCTGATGAGGGCCACCGCTGCTCACAAGAACTGTGAGCTCTGATTCTTCATGGCCAACGTGAGTAAGACATTTAAGCATGGTAACCCTCGCAAGGCTGCCAGCCCTATCTGGACAAGAGGAATACCTATGTAAGAATGCTGTTCATCGACCACTGCTCAGCCTTCAACACCATAGTGCCATCCAAGCTCATCACTAAGCTCGGGGCAGTGGTGAAGTATTACTTAAGTATTTTTCTTTTGGTATTCATACTTTACTATTTATATTTTTTGACTACTTTTACTTCACTACATCCCAAAATAATGTACTTTTTACATACATTTTCACAAACACCCAAAACTACTTGTTACATTTTGAATGCTTAGCAGGACAGGAAAATTGGCCAATTCATGCACGTATCAAGAGAACATCCCTGGTCATCCCTGCTGCCTCTGATATAAACACAAATGCTTCGCTTGTCTGCTTCTCTTAAAATAAGGAATTTGAAAGGATTCATACTTTTACTTATGATACTTAAGTATATTTGAGCAATTACATTTACTTTCGATACTTAAGTATATTTAAAACCAAATACTTTTAGACTTCTACTCAAGTAGTATTTTACTGGGTGACTTTCACTTTTACATGAGTCATTTTCTATTAAGGTATCTTTACTTGTACTCAAGTATGACCCTTGGGTACTTTTTCCACCACTGGCTCGGGGCCCTGGGTCTGAACCTCGCTCTATGCAACTGGGTCCTGGACTACCTGACGGGCCAACCCCAGGTGATAAAGTTAGGCAACAACATCTCCACCACACTAATCCTCAACAAGGGTGAGTGCACAGCTCCCTCCTGTACTCCCTGTTCACCCATGACTGCGTGCCACGCATGTCTCCAACTCAATCAGCAATTTTGCTGACGACACAACAATGTAAGCCTGATTACCAACACCTCAGCCAAAAGGGAGGGGGTGAGGGCCCTGGCGGAGTGGTGCCAGGAAAATAACCTCTCCCTCAACATCAACAAAACAAAGGAGCTGATCGTGGACTTCAGAAAACAGCAGAGAGAGCATGCCCTCATCCACATCGACGGGGCCGGAAGTGGAGAGAGTGAAAAGGTTCTAGTTCCTCGCCGTGCAAATCACTACCAACCTGAAATGGTCCATTCAAACATAGAGTGCGGTGAAGAAGACGCAGCAGCGCCTCTTCAATCTCAGGAGGCTGAATAAATTGGTCCCTAAAACCAGTGCTTAATCTGAGCTGGATCCTACCGGAACAGGATCCGGCACTTCTCAGATTTGACTTTGTTCATTCTGGCACCTATTTGCTCAGATCTCGGGATGATTTATAAAAAGAATGTCACTGTTTGCATAGCAAACATTCTTATAAAAGCGTTCAGAGTTCAATCAAGTTACCTCCTCGTTATTGATCCCGCCCCCCAGAAAAACCATCACGTATAAGCGTGGTGGTCCTTCTGTGTAATCATTCTATCCTTCCACACTGATTCCAAACCTGCTCTCTTATTTGTACATATAGAGGTTATGGGGCAGGCTGGAGAGGTAAGTACCTGATCTTGAAACAGGTCTTGGCAGTGCTGGTCAGCTAGTGAAGAGGTCTCTACATTATCACACCTAGGCTAGTCGTCTCCCTGCTGAATTTGAAACATGGGAAATCAAAAATGAACAAGAAAAGGCAATCGAGTTTGACGTTTTTCAAGTCCAAAAATCCAGAGAAAGGTGGTGAATCAAACTAGAAACAAGCCAGAGTACTGTTAGTGCCGGATGAGAGGAATGAGGGGCAAACTATTCCTGATGGCGATGCCTTAGCTAGCAGCACTGATAATCCAACCAGTTCAGCATCACCGGCCTACTAGAGAGTCAGACGGAGAGCCACGTGGGATCAATAATGAAGTGCCCGGAGCAGGTGCAATTTGGACGGAGGCTCAGTTCAAGAAAAAGCAAACCTATAACCCTTGGCCTGTCATGCAAAATTAAAAGCTGGACTGTACAACATGCAAAAATGAAGGTAGATTGGGCTCAGAAAGGACTGGAGGGATGAAACTAGAAAAAGAGTGTGTGGAATGTACAGTAACGTCCTCTTCCTCCGACGTAGAAAAACAAGAAAGAGCCATCTGAAAAAAATAATTTTTGAACATCCCCGAACCAAAGCCCATTTAGCGGAAGCAAGCATTGTAGACAAGGCTAAAGAGGACACCTTAACACAGGTTGTAGTTAACGCTCAAAATAAAAACATAGACACTACAGCCAGAGTATTCCGAACAGCTTACAAGGAGGCTAAACGTCACATGGTTTTGAGCAAGAAATTGACTGTCAGGAGTTAAACGGACTTGACATTGTGAGAATTCTCCATTCCAATGTTGCTTGCTCCAACATACAGCAACATATTTAAAGTTTAGGGTTAGACCTTCAGAGCTGTTAAAAATTGGCAGGATCTTGGACACCAGCTGGGTGACATCCAGTTTTAGAACTGTGGAGTGTGTGTGGAAAAATAACGCAGCTCTTCAAAAGCATTTCATGGCAGCAGCTGAGGATGCCTCCTGCGATGGCTTGACCCATCAGAGCTATTGTGCCATGCGCATATCCTCACATGCGTTTGTTGACAATCTAGGCCTTGTGTGTGATGCATATTAGCGACCTGAATTGTCACTCAAGCTCCAAAAGAAAGAATGCGCAATTATTACTGCAAACAGGGCAGTCTTCAGGGAAGCGAGGGTATTCAGTGCAATGGCAGAGTAGCCAGGCCAACACACACAATTCAGCCAGAGAGAGAGATTCAGAACTCTTTCCAAGGCGTCAAACTGAATGGTGGAAGACACAGCGTCCTTAATAATCAGTGGGAGTTTTTCAAGAGCTTGGCAAGGAACATGGAGGCTAGAATGTTCTCTCAAGGAGGACGGCGGTGGACAAAAAGGATACAGCCAGTTCATTGAGGAGCTGAAGGTTCAATACTGTCCGGAGAACACAGGAGCACCGTACAGAGAAACAGAGATAGAATCTCTCTGTCGGCAGTTTGGCATTGACAGTCCGCGTACCGTCATACGGGCCAACAGGCAGTACAAGGACACCAATGGTAAAAGAGACATTCCAGATGGACTTAAAAATCTGTTGGTGGTGGTCAGCACCATCCCCATCTCCAGTGTAGAATGCCGGCGGGGATTTTCTCAAATTAACCCAATTTACACTGCAATCCGCTCCTCCCTGTATACCTCCACCATATCAGGACTACTCTTTCCAAACCTTGTTTGCCCACCCCTGAACAAATTCAACCTAGTCCCCTATGTGAGGTCATGAACTGCTAAAGGACACAAATGTGTCACAGACACCAGGAGCAAAACAAGAAATAGGGGGGAGAATACACACGAGGAAATGGCTGTGTTGTGGGAGGTTTTGGAAAGCTTCACTACCATTTCACTACCATAGATAGTAGGCTACTTGGAGAGCGCTGTCCATTTCACCACCATAGATAGTGGGCTACTTGGAGAGTGCTGTCCATTTCACCACCATAGATAGTGGGCTACTTGGAGAGTGCTGTCCATTTCACCACCATAGATAGTAGGCTACTTGGAGAGTGCTGTCCATTTCACCACCATAGATAGTGGGCTACTTGGAGAGTGCTGTCCATTTCACCACCATAGATAGTAGGCTACTTGGAGAGTGCTGTTCATTTCACCACCATAGATAGGAGGCTACTTGGAGAGTGCTGTCCATTTCATCACCATAGATAGTGGGCTACTTGGAGAGTGCTGTTCATTTCATCACCATAGATAGTGGGCTACTTGGAGAGTGCTGTCCATTTCATCACCATAGATAGTGGGCTACTTGGAGAGTGCTGTTCATTTCATCACCATAGATAGTGGGCTACTTGGAGAGTGCTGTTCATTTCATCACCATAGATAGTGGGCTACTTGGAGAGTGCTGTTCATTTCATCACCATAGATGGTGGGCTACTTGGAGAGTGCTGTTCATTTCATTACCATAGATAGTGGGCTACTTGGAGAGTGCTGTTCATTTCATCACCATAGATAGTGGGCTACTTGGAGAGTGCTGTTCATTTCACCAGCATAGATAGTAGGCTACTTGGAGAGTGCTGCCCATTTCATCACCACAGATAGTGGGCTACTTGGAGAGTGCTGTTCATTTCATCACCATAGATAGTGGGCTACTTGGAGAGTGCTGTTCATTTCATCACCATAGATAGTGGGCTACTTGGAGAGTGCTGTTCATTTCATCACCATAGATGGTGGGCTACTTGGAGAGTGCTGTTCATTTCATTACCATAGATAGTGGGCTACTTGGAGAGTGCTGTTCATTTCATCACCATAGATAGTGGGCTACTTGGAGAGTGCTGTTCATTTCACCAGCATAGATAGTAGGCTACTTGGAGAGTGCTGCCCATTTCATCACCACAGATAGTGGGCTACTTGGAGAGTGCTGTTCATTTCACCAGCATAGATAGTAGGCTACTTGGAGAGTGCTGTCCATTTCACCACCATAGATAGTAGGCTACTTGGAGAGTGCTGTCCATTTCACCACCATAGATAGTAGGCTACTTGGAGAGTGCTGCCCATTTCATCACCATAGATAGTGGGCTACTTGGAGAGTGCTGTCCATTTCACCACCATAGATAGTAGGCTACTTGGAGAGTGCTGTCCATTTCACCACCATAGATAGTGGGCTACTTGGAGAGTGCTGTCAATTTCACCACCATAGATAGTAGGCTACTTGGAGAGTGCTGTCCATTTCACCACCATAGATAGTAGGCTACTTGGGGAGTGGTGTCCATTTCACCACCATAGATAGTAGGCTACTTGGGGAGTGGTGTCCTTTTCACCACCATAGATAGTAGGCTACTTGGAGAGTGGTGTCTATTTCACCACCATAGATAGTAGGCTACTTGGAGAGTGGTGTCCATTTCACCCCCATAGATAGTAGGCTACTTGGCTGTTTACTTAGGTTGCTGCGCTGCTGCTGTGCTGCATTGTGTTTGTCAGTTGTTTTCTCATGTGTTCCGGTACCTAAGTGCCCGCCGGTCAATCCCCTTCTCACATTCACAATATGTTCCGCAACCTCCCAATTTACAAATTAAGCACTGCCTAAGACCCTTAAGCCCTTTCGGAGTGTTACCAGGAAAATAAACTCTCCCTTATTGTCAACAAAATGAAGGAGCTGATCGTGGACTTCAGGATACAGCAGAGGAAGCATGCCCACATCCACATCAACGAGGATGGAGTGGAGAAGGTGAAAAGCTTATAGTTCACTGACAATCTGAAATTCTCCACTCCAGACAGTGTGGGGAAGAAGGTGCAACAGTGCCTATTCAAAGAGGAGGCTGAAGAAATTTGGCTTGGCCTCTAAAACCCTCACAAACTTCTACAGATAAAGCATTGAGAACATGCTGTCGGGCTGTATCGCTGCCTGGTATGGCAATTGCACCATTCAAGTTTAGGGTCACTTAGAAATGTCCTTGTTTTTGGAAGAAAAGCACATTTTTTTGTCCATTAAAACAACATCAAATTGATCCGAAATAAAGTGTAGACATTGTTAATGTTGTAAATGACTATTGTAGCTGGAAACAGCTGATTTTTTTAATGGAATATCTACATAGGCATACAGAGTCCCATTATCAGCAACCGTCACTCCTGTGTTCCAATGGCACGTTGTGTTAGCTAATCCAAGTTTTTAATTTTAAAAGGTTTATTGATCATTAGAAATCCCTTTTGCAATTATGTTAGCACAGCTGAAAAGGGTGGTGCTGATTAAAGAAGGAATAAAACTGGCCTTCTTTAGACTAGTTGAGTATCTGGAGCATCACCATTTGTGGTTTTGATTACATTCTCAAAGTGGCCAGAAACAAATAACTTTCTTCTGAAACTCATCAGTCTATTCTTGATCTGAGAAATGAAGTCTATTCCATGTGAGAAATTGCCAAGAAACTGAAGATCTCGTACAACGCTGTGTACCACTCCCTTCACAGAACAGTGCAAACTGGCTCTAACCAGAATAGAAAGAGGAGTGGGAGGCCCCGGTGCACAACTGAGCAAGAGGACAAGTACTAGAGTGTCTAGTTTGAGAAACAAAGGCCTCACAAGTCCCCAACGGAAAGCTTCATTAAATAGTACCCACAAAACACCAGTATCAACGTAAACAGTGAAGAGGCGACTCCGGCCTTCTAGGCAGAGTTGAAAAGAAAAAGCGCACCAGACTGGCCAATAAAAAGAACAGATTAAGATGGGCAAAAGAACACAGACACTGGACAGAGGTACTCGCCTAGATGGCCAGCATCCCGGAGTCACCTCTTCACTGTTGACGTTGACGCAATTTTTCGCATGGAATAGCCTTAATTTCTCAGAACAAGAATAGACTGATGAGTTTCAGAAGAAAGTTATTTGATTCTGGCCATTTTGAGCCTGTAATCAAACCCGCTTCTTAACACAGTGCGCATCCAACCCGGAAGCCAGCTGCAACAAAGTGTCGGAGGAAACACCGTGCACCTGGTGACCTTGGTTAGCGCGCACTGCCCGCCACAGGAATCGCTGGTGTGCGATGAGACAAGGATATCCCTTCCGACTAAACCCGACCAAACCCAGACTACGCTAGGCCAATTGTGCGTCGCCCCACGGACCTCCCGGTCGCGGCCGATTGCGACAGAGCCTGGGCGCGAACCCAGAGTCTCTGGTGGCACAGCCTTTAACCACTGCGCCACCCAGGAGGCCCGTGAGTTGTTAATCAGTCAATCAGAAAATCATGAAAATAATAATATGACCTAGTGGCAACTGTTATACTAGATTTGCTTGTCAACCTGAAGTACCATTAGCAAACTGAAGTAATGTTAGCAACCTGAAGTAACGTTAGCGACCTGAAGTAACATTACCCCATCTTGCAAAATAGGGAATCCGGTTAGCTCTATTCCTATCTGCAGTGTTAGAAACACTGCAACCAACTGAATAAGGCAATGTTCTCTTCCATATCAGTAGAGGTGCAGATGCATCCCGGATAGTTTATTACTAAAGAAGAGAGAGTACATTTGACATTTTGATTTGAAAGGTGGTAGAACCTTCAGGTTTTAACAGTTCTGTTTTATTTTATATAAAAGGAGATAGCATACCTTTGTCAATGAAGCAGCCCCTCAATTACTATTTCAAGGGCCTGGTGACAAGAACTGATTGTTTGAGTGGATAGATTAGTCTAGCCCCTCTGTCAACACAACGGGTATCAGATGTTTCGTTAAAGACCTCTGAACCTCTGGAGCATCACTTTAAGAACTGGCCCCCTCTCAATGCCAACACAGATATTATATCTGCCGAATCCTAAAACACAAATCTGTCATTCAATGGAGGTATTTCGGAATATGGGACCCGCATAACACCACAATTGCCTGTTTCTTGTGCTTGTACATGCAAGCGAAGGTGCCAATGCATTTGCCATTGCGGCCATACAAAGGGATTCTGACAGACTATTGCCGTGGCTTGGCAAATCTTCTCAGTATGTGTGGTGCATGCAAGGCATGTGTATTAGAGCTGCCCACTTATGGTCATAAAGACATACAAACCACACCCGCAGATGCACATCGTTGCTAATTTATGAGCCGCGATCAATGAAATCCAATGGAGACAAAGTCAAGGGCAGGCTGGAATGTTCCTGATTTCTGCATTAATTCCTAACTGGTACTTTGTTCGAATGTCAGCTAGCAGGGAGGTGTCTTAATCCAAACTGTGATGGAGATGCCTGGACAAACCCTTAATAAAAGTGATTGAGACAAAATGAACACCATGTGCTCACAGATATGGGAACAGTCTCTCTCACTCTCTCACTCACGTGCAGTAATATACACCCTCATGCTTGCATGCATGCGCCCACACACACACACACACAAACACACACACACACACACAAGGGAAGCAAAAACACTCCATAAACAGTCACATAAAAAACAAACACTTTGGCGAGTGAGGAGGGTCTAGAGAATGCTCCTACAAGAGTCAGCCAGAATGAAATGTGTTGTTGCGCCATGTGGAGGAAAGTGATTTAAAGTGCACTGAGGTGTGGCCGTCAGGGATATGACTGTTCTCCGGAGTTGGGGCTGGGGCTCTCAGACACTGACCTGAAGACCACACAGAGAGATGACTGTTCTCCAAGGTTGAGGGACGCTAGGGCTCTCAGACACTGACCTGAAGACCACACACAAGAGTGGATCCTCTCCATTGGCTGTCTGATGATTAAGCAAATCATAGTGTATTTTCATACGGGTTCATAAAGACACAAGCTGGGAGACCTTTAAAAGCAGGTGCAGAGAGACAGTCAGCTGGAAATAAATAAAGCTAAAAGGAGAAAGGGGGAATGAGGGTGAAGTCTCTCCGTTTCTCACCCATAAATGTCGGAGTAGACGTCAGAAGACCGACATTCTTGTATTATACATTTATTTATTCAAGCTCTAATGTAAGTTTATTCAAGATGTCTTCCTTGGTCCGCTGTCTCATAAAACTATTCCATTGAAAAGATTAGTCAGTAACCGTTGAATCATAAGACATTACTGTAAATCAGTACTCAAGGTGAAGGTTAAAGTTTACCCCTGGTTTTTAATGTCAACAACACTGGCTCTGTGCTGAACAGGTTTCAGCAAAGACAGGGATCATCTTCCAGAAGATAGGATTTGGGATAAGTTCTTGGCAATGATACATTTGAATAAGAGCACTTCAGAGGGCATCTGCCATGAATGGGGCTCAAGAAACAGACAGTATTTTCACACCTATGAATTTGTCAATTGGGCTCTGTCCTGGAAGTTGGAGCGTTATGTGTTCTGTAAGATCAAAGACAGTGAGGGCTGAACTCTTTAAGTCACCTTGTTTTCCATATTGGCTGAGGTATGATGTAGAGCCACTAAATCATTGCAGGGTGTTTGTCTCTATAGACAAAGTAGCCCACAGCCTCTATAACATACCCTACTTAAATAAGCTATTTATGCTCAATGTCTCACTGTACCCTTTTTCAAACTAGCCCATTCATCCAAGAGGAACGGAAGGAGTTGAATCATAGGGGCACATTTTTTTTTTTGGGGGGGGGGGCACACCTCTTACTGTAACTGCTGGAAAATATGAAAAGAAAGTGGAATTAACAAGTGCCCAGATTATCCTTACCTCATCTACTACAAGTTAATTTGTACAATAGAGAACTTGGCATACATATTAACAAACACAAATAATACATCTTAGTTTGAATTTTCACTTAGTTATGCATTGATGTTGACTTGAATGAAAGTACTGCATGTTGATTATGGATGTTATCTACAATGCCATGTTGACACAAACCTGATGGTATTTTTTAGGACACAAATCACTACCCTTTGACCTTTACCCTGTCTGTCAGCACCAAGAGAAAAGAAGATCCCAGGGAAACATGTTGATTTGGGCATCGTTCCTTGTTATACCCAATGTCAGAAGCTCATGGGAGCACAATAGCCGCTTAGTTAGTCCACACTCAGGTGAACAAACGGATGTACGAAGCATTTATCAGAGTGGCTGTACCAAACGTTCTGTGTACCAGTACAGAACAACGTGTGGAAACTGTCACCAAACCTGTCAACCTTATCACACATATTGATTAGGTTTTCATAAATCATGACAAAATACTATGGTACACTATGGTATAAATACTACAGTATTCACTGTTGCCTTTTTGTGGACTAAAGTCCGCAAAAACACTACAGCCACTATGATAGTAATTCATGTTGTGTTTTTATGGATTGTAGTATACTGTAGCATTTACTGTAATGTTTTTTTTTAGACTGTATTATTTACTATGGCGTTTTTACAGACATTACTGTAGTATTTACTATAGTATTTATGTTGTATTAATTTTGACACACTACCGGTCAAAAGTTTTAGAACATTAAATTGTAGAATAATATGAAGACATGAAAACAAGGAAATAACACATGGAATTATGTAGTATGTAGTAACCAAAAATGTGTTAAATATAAAATATATATTTGGATTTGTTTGAGATTCTTCAAAAAGACACCCTTTGCCTTGATGACAGCTTTGCACATTCTTGGCATTCTCTCAACCAGCTTCATGAGGTAGTCACCTGGAATGCATTTAAATTAACAGGTGTGCCTTATTAAAAGTTAATTTGTGGAATTTCTTTCTGTCTTAATGTGTTTGAGCCAATCAGTTGTGTTGTGACAAGGTAGGGGGGTATACAGAAGATAGCCTATTTGGTGAAAGACCAAGTCCATATTATGGAAAGAACAACTGAAATAAACGAAGAGAAAACACAGTCCATCATTACTTTAAGACATGAATGTCAGTCAATATGGAACTTTTCCAGAACTTTGAACGTTTTTTCAAGTGCAGTCGCAAAAACCATCAAGCGCTATGATGAAACTGACTCTCATGAGGACTGCCACAGGAATGGTAGACCCAGAGTTACCTCTGCTGCAGAGGATAAGTTGATTAGAGTTACTAGCCTCAGAAATTGCAGCCCAGATAAATGCTTCACAGAGTTCAAGTAACAGACACATCTCAAAATCAACTGTTCAGAGGAGACTGCGTGAATCAGGCCTTCATGGTTGAATTGTTGCAAAGAAACCTCTACTAAAGGTTAAACGAATGATCTCCGCATTTGTATTTCCCACCATAAAGCATGGAGG
The DNA here is from genome assembly GCF_013265735.2 of Oncorhynchus mykiss. NCBI lineage: Eukaryota > Metazoa > Chordata > Actinopteri > Salmoniformes > Salmonidae > Oncorhynchus > Oncorhynchus mykiss. Next base: position 24,133,335 of record NC_048578.1, on the reverse strand, counting down.
AGGTGGTGTTATGGTGTGGGGATGCTTTGCTGGTGACATTGTCTGTGATTTATTTAGATTTCAAGGCACACTTAACCAGCATGGCTACCACAGCATTCTGCACGGATACGTTATCCCATAGTTTCAACAGGACAATGACCCAACACACCTCCAGACTGTGTAAGGGCTATTTTACCAAGAAGGAGAGTGATGGAGTGCAGCATCAGACGACCTGGTCACAATCCCCTGACCTCAACCAAATTGAGATGGTTTGGGGTGAGTCGGACCGCACAGTGAAGGAAAAGCAGCCAACAAGTGCTCAGCGTATGTAGGAACTCCTTCAAGACTGTTGGAAAAACATTCCAGGTGAAGCTGGTTGAGAGAATGCCAAGAGTGTGCAAAGCTGTCATCAAGGCAAAGGGTGGCTATTTGAAGAATGTGTTTAACACTTTTTTGGTTACTACATGATTCCAAATGTGTTATTTCATAGTGTTGATGTTTTCACTCTTATTCTGCAATCTAGCAAATCTAGAAAAACCCTTGGATTAGTAGGTGTTCTAAAACTTTGGACCGATAGTGTAGAAGTGTATGCTTTCTCCCTGAGGAAACCTACTGGAGAAGCACTGAAATAGCAATTTTTCATAACCTTAATGTAAGTAGGTAGCTAGGTAGGTAGGTAGAGATAGACACATAGATAGATAGATCTTTTCTATAACCTTTAGGGTGCACAATATGGTCTATTGTTGGCATATAGGTTTCTCACTTATCGGTGGCACAAATTGTGAAATGGGGCAGAGGAATTAGAAGGTTATATGCTAATTAAATACTGTGGCTTGCACTAAAGTTTTAAAAAAGTGTCATTTTTGGTGGATTGTAGTGATTGACAGACATTATTGGAGTATTTACTACTGTCTTTCAAGTAAATGTGTGATAGATGCAAAATAGCTAAATTCTCCATGGTTGGGAGATTGCAGTAAGCTGAGAATGAATTAACTGTAAATTGATGGAGACATTTATTTAGGAGACATTTTGGCCTGGTTGTTTGGTGGTTGTGTTGTGTAGGAGCCATTTTGGTCTGGTTATTTGGTGGTTGTGTTGTGTAGGAGCCATTTTGGCCTGGTTGTGTAGCGGTTGTGTTGTGTAGAAGCCATTTTGGCCTGGTTATTTGGTGGTTGTGTTGTGTAGGAGCCATTTTGGCCTGGTTGTGTAGCGGTTGTGTTGTGTAGGAGCTATTTTGGCCTGGTTATTTGGTGGTTGTGTTGTGTAGGAGCCATTTTGGCCTGGTTGTGTAGCGGTTGAGTTGTGTAGGAGCCATTTTGGCCTGGTTGTGTGGCGGTTGTGTTGTGTAGGAGCCATTTTGGCCTGGTTGTGTAGCGGTTGTGTTGTGTAGGAGCCATTTTGGCCTGGTTGTGTAGCGGTTGTGTTGTGTAGGAGCCATTTTGGCCTGGTTATTTGGTGGTTGTGTTGTGTAGGAGCCATTTTGGCCTGGTTGTGTAGCGGTTGTGTTGTGTAGGAGCCATTTTGGCCTGGTTATTTGGTGGTTGTGTTGTGTAGGAGCCATTTTGGCCTGGTTGTGTAGCGGTTGTGTTGTGTAGGAGCCATTTTGGCCTGGTTGTGTAGCGGTTGTGTTGTGTAGGAGCCATTTTGGCCTGGTTATTTGGTGGTTGTGTTGTGTAGGAGCCATTTTGGCCTGGTTGTGTAGCGGTTGTGTTGTGTAGGAGCCATTTTGGCCTGGTTATTTGGTGGTTGTGTTGTGTAGGAGCCATTTTGGCCTGGTTGTGTAGCGGTTGTGTTGTGTAGGAGCCATTTTGGCCTGGTTATTTGGTGGTTGTGTTGTGTAGGAGCCATTTTGGCCTGGTTGTGTAGCGGTTGTGTTGTGTAGGAGCCATTTTGGCCTGGTTATTTGGTGGTTGTGTTGTGTAGGAGCCATTTTGGCCTGGTTGTGTAGCGGTTGTGTTGTGTAGGAGCCATTTTGGCCTGGTTATTTGGTGGTTGTGTTGTGTAGGAGCCATTTTGGCCTGGTTGTGTAGCGGTTGTGTTGTGTAGGAGCCATTTTGGCCTGGTTATTTGGTGGTTGTGTTGTGTAGGAGCCATTTTGGCCTGGTTGTGTAGCGGTTGTGTTGTGTAGGAGCCATTTTGGCCTGGTTGTGTAGCGGTTGTGTTGTGTAGGAGCCATTTTGGCCTGGTTATTTGGTGGTTGTGTTGTGTAGGAGCCATTTTGGCCTGGTTGTGTAGCGGTTGTGTTGTGTAGGAGCCATTTTGGCCTGGTTGTGTAGCGGTTGTGTTGTGTGTTTTTATGCAAACACATTCATCAAAAAGAACTCATCTGTTGTTCCTCCGACAGTGAACGATAAGCCAAAGATCGCACTGGGCACAGTCTGTTTGAATCAACGCTATTTCCACGTCATTCATTTAAAGAAAAACGTGGGATTAATGTGGAAAAATTATTAGATTTGCAATGTCATCAATCTATACGCATTTCAATATTTTTTTACCCATACCCATACAACATAATGTAAATAAAATCTAAACATTTAACTGATGTCTATTCCCTGTGGGACAGCTGTGTTAACAATTTACATTGTTCTCAACATGGAAAAAGTTACATCCTCCCCCAAAAATCCCAGGGCAGATATTGATTTGGAAGCTGAGTTCTTCATTTTGGAAAGGGGTTAAGGGGGAGAAGGCTGCATTGAGAGATGCTGTCATAGTGGTTGGAGTCATTGCACAGTGGTGGGAGTCATTGCACTTGAATACCACCCACCAAATACCACACAGCTGGCTCGCTCCACACTGCGCTAAACTGCAGCAAGAGAACCAGCACACCAACACATCCAGAGCGATAACAGATGGTGATATGGGAGTCGTTTTGTGAGCCCCATTGCTCCTAATCCAGCAGTGTTGTGTTGGTGGTGAACTTGTGTAACCCTTCACACTGCATCGCCTGTAGAGCTGCAGAGGAGAAGGAATGCTTAGAGTGGAGATGCTAAGTGGCTTAATCCTTTGTCTGTAGCGCTCAGATGGAATATGATATGAGTATTTGGTTCATGTCCCAGAGATCTTGGTGGTTTCCAAATATTGCTCGTTAGCAGACATTTACGGGAACAAGTGTCATCGCTGCAGGATTAGGGGTGGCAGTAGCCTTGAGGTTGGGGAGGCAGCCAGTGACCGGAAGGTTGCCAGTTCAAGTCCCAGGGCTGATAGGGAAAATCTAGTGGGTGTGAGCAGGCAACCAGAGGGTTGCTGGCATCAGAAGTGTTGAACCTTTTAGCAAGGCACTTAACCCCTAACCTGCTGCAGGCACTCTGCTCTGTTGCTAAACCTCTGTTGCTTTTGTGTGTGTGTTGACAGCAAATAAACACATTTTCTTTTCGATTAACAATAAAGTTCTATCCTATCCAGGATTCTATGATGTATAATCTAAAGATAGTTCCTTGAAAGATCTACGTACTGTCATGCAAGTAAATGTGTGATTTTTAGTTAATAAATGCAAAATGGCTAAATCCTCCATGATTAGGAGAATGCAGTAAGCTGAGAATGAATGAACTGTAAATTGATGGAGACATTTCTTTAGGAGCCATTTTGACCCGGTTATATTTATTTATTTATTTATTTTACCTTTATTTAACTAGGCAAGTCAGTTAAGAACAAATTCTTATTTTCAATGACGGCCTAGGAACAGTGGGTTAACTGCCTGTTCAGGGGCAGAACGACAGATTTGCACCTTGTCAGCTCGGGGGTTTGAACTTGCAACCTTCCAGTTACTAGTCCAACGCTCTAACCACTAGGCTACCCTGTGTAGAAGCCATTTTGGCATGGTTTTGTGGTGGTTGTGTTGTGTCGGAGCCATTTTGGCCTGGTTGTGTAGTGGTTGTGTTGTGTCGGAGCCATTCTGGCCTTCTTGTGCAGTGGTTGTGTTGTGTGGAAGCCATTGGCCTGGTTGTGTAGTGTTTGTGTTGTGTAGGAGCCATTTTGGCCTTGTTGTGTGGTGGTTGTGATGTGAAGGTGCCATTTTGGCCTGGTTATGTGGTGGCTGTGTTGTGTGGGAGCCATTTTGGCCTGGTTGTGTAGTGGTTGTGTTATGTAGGAGCCATTTTGGCCTTGTTGTGTGGTGGTTGTGATGTGTAGGAGCCATTTTGGCCTGTTTTTCTGGCGGTTGTGTAGTCTGTAGTTTGTCTGTCTTTGTATATTCCACTTCATTTGTACACTATCTGTTGGGTCATGGGTCACTAGTCACATGTACTAGTGGAAATGTACATGTATGGAGAGCTTATCGTTCTTCCTATGCTCAGTAGCATGGCTTCTTTAAGTCAACATGAAAATGCTAGCTTCTTATCATAACCGTAGACAGAGAAAGCCAGCAAAAACCTGAATAGTAACATATTATATCCAACCAGTTTCCATCCTTCTTAAAGTTGGTAAGTAAACAATTCCCACACCATATATGTTTTTTTAAAGGGGCAATGTGGGTTTTGTAAATACATGTTTTGACTCATTTTGATCGTATGGATGGTCAATGCTTGCATCCATAGCTCTGTCTATGAATTTGAAAGTGGTTACATTTCTGCAGCCCCCTGTTTTCCGAAACGTGTGGCAGGGTAATCCAGTTTGTTGTTGTTTGAATCCCGAGTGCCCCTTAAATTACACCAATCAATGCTATGTTATGTACTGGATGATTTGTGTATGGTAATGTTTCAACTATGTCAAAGTTAGCCCCTTAAGAAAAACTGTGTTGACTGATTATATTTTTTGAAAATTGGGGCATTGTTAATATTAATGGAGCATCAGAAAGGACATATCTGTTGGGTCACTGTGACACATCATGACTTAACTGGTCTTGAGCCTTGTCAAACCATTAACAGCCTCAATGGTTTACAGAAGAGTCAGTCGTCAACACAGCAGAAGGAGAGATTTGGCCATTGAATTGAGTCTTGATTTAGTAATCAGCTGAAATAACAGGAGGGTGCCAAACAGCGTGTCGTGTTGATAGATCACTTTAGAAAGCACTGTGATAAATGAACCCGGTGATGTATGGCATTAAAGTTTCACTGCAATCGTTCGCGGATCAACTCTGCTGCCACGCATTACCTCACTTTTTCAAGGAGCAAATATTATCTTTTTCAAAGTGGAATGCTTACAGTGCATGAGCAAGAGGAGACCCTCTCAGTCGCCTGTGCTAATAGTGTTTTCTTTCAAAGGAGCTCCAAGTCTTTGTTAACAGAGTAAGCGAAACTGAATGCTGAAAGATTTGACGTAGTTCAAGCTCTGTGTGGTCATGTTCTAGCCAAAATATTAGAGGGGAAAGTGCGATTGGTTAAAGCTAAAATTTACAAAGCAGGGTATTTCTGGAGGCATTATGGGTAAAGAGTCAAAGTCCAATCTCTAAACTGCACTGACATTGGAGGAAATGTTGACTTGATCTAAATGGTAAATAATTATTTGAGTGGGTTGTTTCTAATACTGTACATAGACAAAATACCATGATAATGTTTTTTGTTGTTATACTAACCTATTGTACAGTAGTAGTACTGTACCGCACCTCTACGAAAGAGGAATCATAGGGTCAGATACAGTTCGCAAAACATATCAACAAAATGGTGATGTCCCATTGGCTATCACTGGATTTGAATACTTCATCTAATTTAAAGTAAATTTACCTAAGTTGAATTTATTCATTTATTTTGCTTGGACTGTTGCATGAACTGGGTATATGCTCAACTACTGGGGTTAAAGGGGTTACTGGACTGATATTAATAGATAACCCTTAACCTAACCTTATACCAGCAAGCTGTTGCAGTTGACAGTTTGTTGCTCGTTTAGTATCTGCAGGTCATCTATAGTATGTGGCAAACTCATTCCATGGAGGGCCGAATTGTTTGAGATTTTAGATTCACCCTTGTACTTGATTGATGAACTAGGTCACTAATTAGTAACGAACTCACCTCACCTGGTTGTATAGTTCTTAACTGAAAGGAAAAAACAAAACCCCGCAGACGCTGGGCCCTCAATGGAATGAGTTTGACACCCCTGATCTATTGGGCCTATCCAAATAAGTATAACCATAGAGTTATGGGTTAGGGTTTTAAGTATTTATTTTACCTTAAAAATGTATCAAGAATCCTACATATCAATCCATCTTAATAAACACAGCAACAGTATACCTACATGTTGCCCAGGTTACATTTGTAGAGTACTGCTCGAACCACAAGATGGGGCCAAAGTGTTTTGTATGCTTTAGACAGATACAGGTCCTAGAGTAATACATGTAAGTGGAATTTGAGTGATGGACAGGCCCAACTGTTCACTACTATTCTCCCAGATTTCAACTGTTAATTTTCAAATCCATGACAAAGTTCATAGGATGATCAGAGTTTCAAACTGCCAATGGAGTTGGACATACTGTACACCAGGGGTACTCAACTACTATTTCAGAAGGTCCGGTCAGACACATTTCCTAGGTGGCAAAGGTCCGGGCGGGTATTGTCATTTATCGACATAGTAACAAACCCACCTTGCATATAACCCCAAATGGTTCAAAATTCTACCCCCTGTTGTTGGTGGGGAGAATATTTAGCAGTTTTAAAGCTAATTTCCTGAAATTGTATACATTTTGCTATGTCTTATATGATACCTGAGTGACTCCCAAAAATTAATTGTGGCCCCCTAGGGGTCGAGGCCACAGGGCACCTAACCTGGCTCATACCTAGGTAACATGGGCTTGTTGATCAACTGGAAATTTCTGACGGGTTATAGATGTCCTCGCTCACTAAGAGGAGAACTTCCATTGACTACCAAATTTCGAAATTGCAGTTTAAGCATTCTACTATTACAACTCTCAACAGCAGTAAGTTGAAAGTCTGAGTCGCCCACAAGGAAAAAAGTGTAAATATACAGTACCAGTCAAAACTGGACACACCTCCTCATTCAAGGGTTTTTCTTTATTTTTACTATTTTCTACATTGTAGAATCTACATAGAAGACATCAAAACGGTGAAATAAAACATGGAATCATGTAGTAACTATAAATGTGTTAAACTAATTTTATATTTGAGATTCTTCAAAGTAGCCACCCTCAACAACAGGCGGTTCGCCTGTTGAGTACGGCTGCTGTTCACTATGTAGTAGAACACCATCTTGGTCTGCCTGTTGAGTACGGCTGCTGTTCACTATGTAGTAGAAAACCATCTTGGTCTGCCTTTTGAGTACGGCTGCTGTTCACTATATAGTAGAACACCATCTTGGTCTGCCTGTTGAGTACGGCTGCTGTTCACTATGTAGTAGAAAACCATCTTGGTCTGCCTTTTGAGTACGGCTGCTGTTCACTATGTAGTAGAACACCATCTTGGTCTGCCTTTTGAGTACGGCTGCTGTTCACTATGTAGTAGAACACCATCTTGGTCTGCCTGTTGAGTACGGCTGCTGTTCACTATATAGTAGAAAACCATCTTGGTCTGCCTTTTGAGTACGGCTGCTGTTCACTATATAGTAGAAAACTATCTTGGTCTGCCTTTTGAGTACGGCTGCTGTTCACTATATAGTAGAAAACCATCTTGGTCTGCCTGTTGAGTACGGCTGCTGTTCACTATATAGTAGAAAACCATCTTGGTCTGCCTGTTGAGTACGGCTGCTGTTCACTATATAGTAGAAAACCATCTTGGTCTGCCTGTTGAGTACGGCTGCTGTTCACTATATAGTAGAAAACCATCTTGGTCTGCCTTTTGAGTACGGCTGCTGTTCACTATATAGTAGAAAACCATCTTGGTCTGCCTGTTGAGTACGGCTGCTGTTCACTATATAGTAGAAAACCATCTTGGTCTGCCTGTTGAGTACGGCTGCTGTTCACTATATAGTAGAAAACCATCTTGGTCTGCCTGTTGAGTACGGCTGCTGTTCACTATATAGTAGAAAACCATCTTGGTCTGCCTGTTGAGTACGGCTGCTGTTCACTATATAGTAGAAAACCATCTTGGTCTGCCTGTTGAGTACGGCTGCTGTTCACTATATAGTAGAAAACCATCTTGGTCTGCCTGTTGAGTACGGCTGCTGTTCACTATATAGTAGAAAACCATCTTGGTCTGCCTTTTGAGTACGGCTGCTGTTCACTATATAGTAGAAAACCATCTTGGTCTGCCTGTTGAGTACGGCTGCTGTTCACTATATAGTAGAAAACCATCTTGGTCTGCCTTTTGAGTACGGCTGCTGTTCACTATATAGTAGAAAACCATCTTGGTCTGCCTGTTGAGTACGGCTGCTGTTCACTATGTAGTAGAACACCATCTTGGTCCACGTGTTGAGTATGGCTACTGTTCACTATATAATAGAACACCATCTTGGTCCGCATGTTGAGTATGGCTGCTGTTCACTATGTAGTAGAACACCATCTTGGTCTGCCTGTTGAGAACGGCTGCTGTTCACTATATAGTAGAACACCATCTTGGTCCACGTGTTGAGTATGGCTACTGTTCACTATATAGAACACCATCTTGCATGGCACTATAGTGTTTGTTTATGTCCACCTGAAAAGGACAACAAGATATCACACCTTTCAGTCAGTTATCATCAAACAGCTCAACTTTTTACCTGTCATTTGGCCCTTTAGCAAGGCACTTAACCTCTAACCTGCTCCAGGGGCGCTGCTCTGTGGCTGAACCTGCTGCTTCCAGTCTCTTGGTTGTGTGTGTGTGTGTGTGTGTGTGTGTGTGTGTGTGTGTGTGTGTGTGTGTGTGTGTGTGTGTGTGTGTGTGTGTGTGTGTGTGTGTGTGTGTGTGTGTGTGTGTGTGTGTGTGTGCGTGAGTGAGTGATGAGTGGTGACTTTCACATTTCAATGTACAATTTACAAAAAAAGTGTATTGTACTAAGAATATATCTCATTTATTTAACAACAAATAAGTAGTACAGTCCATCTCAATATAATACTGTCTCCTGCTGATCTTTAGTCTGACAGCAGAGGGAGACCGATACTCATCCTGAAGCTGTGGCCCCATAACAAATCTTGTATTTTTGTGTATTTATTTTACCTTTATTTAACTAGGAAACTAGGTTAAGAACAAATTCCTAGGCTACCTGGCTAAAAGTCTTGCTCGCTAACCTAACTTCCTTTCATGGGTAACGATTAGTCAGCTAGTTAACATTAGCCTTCTACATATTGAACTTCATCCCCTCAAGTCAGAGGCACCATGTATGAATTTATGGTTGTTTCAGAATTGCCGTTATAATCATTGGCTAGTATGGAGAATTAAGTCAAACCACAAGTCCAAATCCCTATCTCCGTCAATGGCTAATTTAGGAAAGGGCCCATTTTAGCTAGCTAGCTAGCTAGCCACCAGAGGACAACAACACAACAAGATGCAACAATTCAAGTTTGTTTTCTGTTAATGATGTGTGAAGCCAAATGAAGTGTGAAGGTGTGAGGTCAAATCCAAACTTGCTTCACTTGACACTTTTTTATTTTGGTGCACCAGCACCATTCATAGTTGAGCTCACTCAGCAATTATTGTATATGGGTTTTTTTTATCAAGAGAGGCCAAATGCTCAATTCATTTCAGTGACACACTTATGGTGGAATAGATGGGTTAGACAAACCCTTACAGGAAGATGCTTTGAGACCTAGAAGAATTAGAACCATAAAACAGACATTCCAGCAAGGACACTTACAGTCATGGCGATATTGCAAGTAAAGAGAAGCTCTCAAAATGCCACGCCTCGCCAAGGCTTAAATCTCCCTAAAATGACTGCACTCAGAGTAAATACAAGCCATATTTATTTAATCGTACCCACAGTGCATTCATCAGAAAAACTCAAGAACAAACATTTTTTTTTTTTTAGATTGGTGGTATTTTCCAAATGTAGTTCAGCACCAGTGTAGATATGCACACAGGCAACAGATAAGTGAATCTTATTTTATAGGCGTTGGTGCATTTTATATCTTGAAAGAATGTATTTTTTCCTCTTTGCATTCCATATGAGGGAACTTGGGTTCAAGGAATTTTCATGAAACACCATTTAAGCGGCGTTGATAAGGCCCGCTTTGGACGGAGATAAGAGCCTATCGGGGCACATTATTGATTTTCGTCCTGACCTGTTTGTGTAAGGAAAGCTGGAAGTGGTGAAGCTCTTGTCAAAACAGTGAAGCTTGTCTTTGGGGAAAAGAGGTTGGGTGAGAGGAAAAGAGGGGGGAGAGAGCGAATGACCCTGGCTGGTTCTGACGTGTGAACCGAGTGGCGGTTTGCTCTTTCATTCGCTCACTGTGATTAAATCCTATAAGGGGGAACCTAAATCACTACACTAGGCTGACACACAGAAGCACAGGGGGCATGCAACAGATGAAAAAAAATTATATAGCAAACCAGAAGTCCAGGCAGGTATCAGTCTGTTTTTTTCTCCATTTGGTGGCTAATGAATACAACCATGACATGGATAAGAACAGGGAACACCTTTCTACTGTGAACTTCATACAAATACAGTAGTAGACAGTTGTGGGTGAGCCATGGTGTCCCATTGATAACATGTTTGCTACAATACTTACTGTGCCTAATCACAACTCTTCAATGAATTTGTGGCATACAGCTCAACTTTTTTCCAGACGTAAGTACAAGCAGTGATCTCTAACAGGTTATTAACATTGCCACGTTTTTCAATGGAGCCTATTTTTGAGTTGATTGGTTCTGAAAGACTAAGAAGTCGTGTTTCTTGGGTGGGTGTTGTATACACTGAGGCTCTGTGGGATCCTTTTGCCGTAGTTAAAAACAGCTTTCTGTTCTGGTGTCTGGGAGTGCCAACCGAGCACCCTGACTGCGTGCTAGATGGCAGAAGCACACTGGGGGCTGATGCACATGACCTTCTGCTATCAGAACAGACACGCTCGTTTATCACAGCAACCTTGAATCATTGTTTTACTCAGCTTGAGCCTCATGTTACTGCTCGCAAAAATTTGCTTCCTTTTTCTTTACAACCCATAGTCACAGTCAGCCAGCCAGCCAGCCGCTTGGCACTAACTCCTCTTTCTCTCTGTTCTCTGCTCTACTCTTTCTGTAGCAGAGCTCATTAAAGCCTGACTACACGGCCTTCCACAAATACGTTTCAATTCTGTGTTCCTTTACTGTTGCTCTTTTATTTGACTGTGTGTTGGAGCAGAGGGCAGTCGGACCCAGGAGGCCCCATTTGCATTGTGTTCGCTAGATTGGGTTATTTACGATGCAAGGTTGAAGCTCATAAACCCGATGAGAATTCCTCAGTGGTAGCCGGGTCTGAGAGGGGGAGTCAGAGGGTTCTCCAGGGGCTGACGCAAGCTGCCCAATCACCCCTAGCTTTATGGGCTAAAAGACAGGGTTAAACAGTGGACAAATACACAAGAACAGGACACATACTAGAGTGACAAGGAGAGATTAAGCATTACGATCGGTGGGTTTGATGGGAAGCAAGTTAGCCAGACCATTGAAGAACGAAGAACTTCAGAGTTTTGAACTGTAACTGAACTTTTGTCTATGTTTAAGTATCATATCACATTCACAATAAACTGAAAACATCAGCCCATGGGAAAGACTGGGTGAGGCAGGTTGTAACATACGTTTGGTAGTGAGTGGTAGAACAGCTTTGCATTTAGGCAAAGATTGACCTCTGGTTTAGTTTGGGTCTTGTTTTTGTCAATATTGTTTTCATCCAAGGAGCTTGAAGTAACAAATGAACAAAAGTACACAGCCACAGCAGGACGATTAATGTATTGTCTATTGTGAAGTATTGTAATTCTAGTCAAGAGGAAACTATTAGGTGCTAAGCTATCCTCCCTGAATGGCAGGTGAAAGCATTTCCTACACCAATACCCAGAGACATTTCTCCAAAACGCTCCAAATTGCGCTCACGTTTCGCTTGACCCTTCGCCTTGGCAAACTCTGAAATTATATTCAAGGTTGGGTGTTGCTATGTTAAATTAGGGGAGTTTATCTCTTGGTGGGACAGGAGTTGTAGCTGGAGGGGGAGAGCGAGCGTGATTGATCGGCCCAACTTCCTGCCGGAGAAAGGTTTGATTAATGGCGGGCCACTCGGCAAAACACACCAACTGTGAGGAGAGATAACTACCAATACAAAGAGCAAATTACTGTCTGTACTGTAGCAATTAACCTCGGAGACTCTCTCAGACTCCCTCCAAAATCCCTCTCTTCTGTTCGGCTACCTCACACTAACTCACTCCAACCACAATGGTCCTTGTCTGTGAATCACTTCTCCGTTTTCAGGGCTTGAATTTAGGGTTACTTTCTGGTTGAATTAGCTGTTTGTGAAGATGTATGGGCGAATTACTGTCAGTTTTTTTAAAGGTGCCTCATTGTGGAACGTGCAGTTGTGTTCTTGCATCATCCCTTTTAGGATGGTTACCTAAATCGTGTTTCAGTGAAGTGTATGGGACAGAATAATTGGTTGTCATAAGAGAAGATACAAATGAGGTAAAAGAGCAAAGTGACCTGTGTATGATTTGCAAGAGGATGTTTTGTTTCCTCTTCAGTGTGCAGTTTTCGGGGCTTTAGGGGCATGTTACTCTCATCCATGTTACTCTCATAACATGTTACTCTCATCCAGTGTTGGATAGTAGTGAACTACATGTAGTTCAACTAGTAATTACATTTAATTTAGCCGTAGCTTGGTGGTAGTTTAACTAAATCAAAATCTAGGTAGTGTTTTCAGTAGTTCATGACTTTTTTTGGCACGTACTGGTGTAGCTAACTACTGGAACTACACACTTCTTTTTTTTGCAAAAATAAAATAAAATGTGTAAAATAGGCAACAATTTCCTTTCTTTGAAACATAGCTTTTGTGTTTCATATGCTAAATTACATGTTCTGTTAGCATATGTTCTGTTAACAAATGTCTATGACATTTCAGAATTACATATGAACATTTTTCACTAAGTAGGTTGTAGCTTTAGTGTTGCTTAACTTCTTCCAGTGTGAAGTAATTGGTTGCTTGGTAAACTACGTTTTCAGAGTCGCTTCCCCAACACTGCTCTCACTACACTCAAAGAATTACTGGGTGTGCTGACTTGTCCCCAATGCAGAGGGGGTATTATTTATTGACTGTAGTAGGAAAATACAATATGAAGACATGAAAAGCGTTGGTAATACGGGTGTTTGTGGGGTCAAATGTAGAAACATTCTACTCGACTCAACTACTCCATGTTAATTGAAGTTGCCCACACAAGTTTTGTGTAGCCAGATACCATAATCATGCATTCCAATTGAGGCTAACAATAATTACAGGACTCAAGCTTTTCATAATCAGTCATGTCTGACTCATACAAAGGTAATGGCTGTCTATGACATCAACAAATGTTTATTGTCACAACTTATTCAACCATAATGAAACAAATGTTATTTCAAGCTAATTTGATTCAAAACATGTGCTTGAATGTCAGAGGGATTTATGGATTCCCCACTGATGACCTTTTTACTTCTCTGTGCATAAAAAACAGAGTTGCACCCTTGTCTGACATCGTTCTGTTATACACCCCACAGAGGTCTGGGTTCTGTTTACTACAACATATCCAGAAACATGTGTGTTTACCATACAAAGCACTGTTTACAGACACTATGTCATAGTACTGTGAACTATGGAAAATATGTGTTGTATTCCCTGCTGCACTGTAAGACGGTCTGGACATGTCTAACTCAATAAGTGCCCTTTATTATCAGTTCCATGTGTGGTTGTTATGTTCTTTTAACATTGTTTCCCTAGAAAGGTGCAATTCTATAGCTTAACAGTCCATAGACCACACAGTGTGGAATTTAAAGGGCGTAGGTAATCTTATTAAAATAGTATGTCGATTTCAACACAGGGCCATGTCCAGGGTATGATGAGAAGACGTTGCATGTATCTCCTCAATCACTTTATTAGATTTTGAATAAATAGTGCAAATCTAATCATGAACAATAAATCACAAACAATTCATGTTTGATGAACCGGGGTTGAAATATCAGGGCAGTTGTAATATGAACAAATTCTGCACTTTGGTCCCATTACCAACTGTCAACATGGCTTTATAATACAACCATGTAGGCAGGGCACTTATTTTTATGACTAGTGTTAGAAGGATTATTTTCATTATTAAACCCGACCTCTGTCCTGGATCAGGCTTTATTGGTTCACAACGTGACAAAGATAGGTGCACTAAAGTTTTAGGAAAGCTGGTGGAATAATACTATGTGCTTTTTGACAGCTTAATTATTGACCTGTCGTCCCAGCCAATCTGTTTCGTATACACTTTGCCATGTGGGCTGCAACCAATATGGGCAATTACACTACAAGGCGTAAACTTCCAGTCACAGTTATCAGACATTTCCCTGTAAAGACTAAAAGGGAAATAAACTGGTCCAGTTCAGCTTTTTGTAGGTTTAATTATCCTAAAAACAATACAATGGTTTAGAAACCAAACATGAATGCACAAACAAGCATGAGCCATATGTCGTTTTCTAAACAAACAGACATGACCACAACCAAGACCCACATATTTCCGATCCAGTTTGTTCACATGAACTTGATTTAAGACAAAAAGGAAACGATATTTAAATATTTGGTTCTCCATGTTTGGGGTAATCTGGTGTAAACAGAAGTTATAACCACAGGGAGGCTGAAGGGGTCCTTGGAAAGCAGAACAGTTCTCAGAACTGTTCTGAGAACAGGAAGTTCCATAGTGCTATGGATTTATGAAGTGAGAAGTAGAACTGTCCTAAGAACCGTGCAGTATTGTGAGAAACATTTTTTGAAGTGGCAAATGTCGTTCCCCTCCTTATTCTGTCTTGACCTTTACATCAGCCAACAACTTATTTGGGTGGCCACTCACCCATGGGGTTTAGCTGTCTGACGCTCCTCCTCTATATAAAGATGACAAATACGCACCCAGTACCTCATAACAGAATACTCTTGCTGTAAATGTATTTTTACATGTATCGTACACACATTGGTGCAACGTGACAGATGATAGGCCTCATTTTTCATAGAGCATTTGTGGGACTTGGAGATTAGTTTTACACACTCCTCCTCCAATATGCCCGGTTTAATTTGGGCTTCTCTGCCATGGCGTGTTTACTCTGATTCAACACCCCTCAGCTGGAGGCTTCACTCCACATGCCATTTCCTTTTCTCTCCCTCAAGACTTCACAGTCCTTTCTTATTAGTCTGCCTCTAAACAGCTGCCATAGCAGGAGGGGAATAGATTTCAGCAACACCCCAGTGACTTTCAACAGCATTATCACAGGGGGGAAAACTGCATTATCACAGGAAAGAGAAACAAATGAAAATGTAGACTGAGAATCACATGACAGAAAAAAAAGCACACAGTCACAGCAGGACGATTAATGCATAGTCTATTGTGAAGTATTGTAATTCTAGTCAAGAGGAAACCATATGTCATGGCTTTTATCTTCTACTGCTTCAGTCCAAAATCATGGTTCTGGTTCCTGATTCAGTCCAAAATCATGGTTCTGGTTCCACATAGCACAAAGGGTGACAATGAGGTTGACGTCAAAGTTAAGTTGCTGTCTCTAGTTAGTTGCAGTAGTTAGCTGTCTCTAGTTAGTTGCAGTAGGGATCCAACCCTTTTTTTTTCAAAATTTTGCCTAAAATGACATACCCAAATCTAACTGCCTGTAGCTCAGGACCTTTAAAAAAAATATATATATATATATTTTTTTACCTTTATTTTATTTAACTAGGCAAGTCAGTTAAAAACTAATTCTAATTTTCAATGACGGCATAGGAACGGTGGGTTAACTGCCTTGTTCAGGGGAAAGAACAACAGAATTTTACCTTGTCAGCTCTGGGATTCAATCTTGCGACCTTTCGGTTACTAGTCCAATGCTCTAACCACTAGGCTACCTGCCGCCCCAAGCAAGGATATACATATTTTTGATGCCATTTGAAAGGAAAGGAAACACTGAAATTTGTGGAAATGGGAAATTAATGTAGGAGAATATAACACGTTAGATCTGGTAAAGGTAATACATCTTTAAAATGCAAGAGAAAGACCATAATGTATTATTCCAGCCTAGGCGCAATTTAGATTTTGGCCACTAGATGGGATCAGTGACTGATCCAATGAACCATTGCATATCTGTTAAAAATGTTGTATCAAGACTGCCCAAATGTGCCTAATTGGTTTATAAATACATTTTCAAGTTCACAATAGTGCACTCTCCTCAAACAATGACATGGTATTCTTTCACTGTAATAGCTACTGTAAATTGGACAGTGCAGTTAGATTAACAAGAATTTAAGCTTTCTTCCCATGTCATATATGTCTATGTCTTGGGATTTTTTTTGCTATTTCCAACCCCATGCTAATTACATTAGCCTATATTAGCTCAACCGTCCCGCGAGGGACACACCGATCCCGTAGAGGTTTTAACTGTCTCTAGTTAGCTGCAGTAGTTATCTGTCTCTCGATAGGTGCAGTAGTTAGCTTTGACTAATAAGAATGGTGCTGTAATGGATAGCAGCCATTTCATGGGCTGCTGACCAATTCTCCTGATCATTTAGTGTTTTTTTTTTTAGCTGATCTCAGTAGCTTCTGGACATCAGAACAGCATTCACTAACCTCAATTTGGATAAGGACTTCTACTTCAACGAGTCGGAGGTGCAGGACACACTGCTCACCGCGGACCAGGCCCTAATCCCAGAGAAAAAGGCTGCATAAGAGAGGCCGATATGCAGGCTTGCCTGACAAAACTACATCGACGAGAACATAAACCGCCAAACTGGACGAGTGCTGTTCAAGAATATCCTTTCAACGGGACCTGAAGAACTGTAGTGTTCTATGTTTTCTCTGAGTCGTGGCTGAACAAGGACAGTATACACTGCTCTTTCCATGACAGACTGACCTTGTGAATCGACGTGAAAGCTATGATTCCTTATTGATGTCACTTGTTAAATCCACTTCAATCGGTGTAGATCAGGTATTCCCAAACTGGGGTATGCATACCCCCAGGGGTACGCACAATGCCGCAGGGGGTACGCCAAATAAAATTGTGATTCACATGATTTTTTAGCAATTTATTTAAAAAAAATAAAAAGTTATTCACATTTTCAAACTTTCCATTTATATATTTCAACGGGGCTATACATTTGGGTGAATTTTTTTTCTCGCCTGAGTAGCCTCGTTTCAGAGAAATAACAACACAATGTCAAATACAGGTAACCTAGCCAAATACAGTGCCTTGCGAAAGTATTCGGCCCCCTTGAACTTTGCGACCTTTTGCCACATTTCAGGCTTCAAACATAAAGATATAAAACTGTATTTTTTTGTGAAGAATCAACAACAAGTGGGACACAATCATGAAGTGGAACGACATTTATTGGATATTTCAAACTTTTTTAACAAATCAAAAACTGAAAAATTGGGTGTGCAAAATTATTCAGCCCCTTTACTTTCAGTGCAGCAAACTTTCTCCAGAAGTTCAGTGAGGATCTCTGAATGATCCAATGTTGACCTAAATGACTAATGATGATAAATACAATCCACCTGTGTGTGTAATCAAGTCTCCGTATAAATGCACCTGCACTGTGATAGTCTCAGAGGTCCGTTAAAAGCGCAGAGAGCATCATGAAGAACAAGGAACACACCAGGCAGGTCCGAGATACTGTTGTGAAGAAGTTTAAAGCCGGATTTGGATACAAACAGATTTCCCAAGCTTTAAACATCCCAAGGAGCACTGTGCAAGCGATAATATTGAAATGGAAGGAGTATCAGACCACTGCAAATCTACCAAGACCTGGCCGTCCCTCTAAACGTTCAGCTCATACAAGGAGAAGACTGATCAGAGATGCAGCCAAGAGGCCCATGATCACTCTGGATGAACTGCAGAGATCTACAGCTGAGGTGGGAGACTCTGTCCATAGGACAACAATCAGTCGTATATTGCACAAATCTGGCCTTTATGGAAGAGTGGCAAGAAGAAAGCCATTTCTTAAAGATATCCATAAAAAGTGTCGTTTAAAGTTTGCCACAAGCCACCTGGGAGACACACCAAACATGTGGAAGAAGGTGCTCTGGTCAGATGAAACCAAAATTGAACTTTTTGGCAACAATGCAAAACGTTATGTTTGGCGTAAAAGCAACACAGCTGAACACACCATCCCCACTGTCAAACATGGTGGTGGAAGCATCATGGTTTGGGCCTGCTTTTCTTCAGCAGGGACAGGGAAGATGGTTAAAATTGATGGGAAGATGGATGGAGCCAAATACAGGACCATTCTGGAAGAAAACCTGATGGAGTCTGCAAAAGACCTGAGACTGGGACGGAGATTTGTCTTCCAACAAGACAATGATCCAAAACATAAAGCAAAATCTACAATGGAATGGTTCAAAAATAAACATATCCAGGTGTTAGAATGGCCAAGTCAAAGTCCAGACCTGAATCCAATCGAGAATCTGTGGAAAGAACTGAAAACTGCTGTTCACAAATGCTCTCCATCCAACCTCACTGAGCTCGAGCTGTTTTGCAAGGAGGAATGGGAAAATGTTTCAGTCTCTCGATGTGCAAAACTGATAGAGACATACCCCAAGCGACTTACAGCTGTAATCGCAGCAAAAGGTGGCGCTACAAAGTATTAACTTAAGGGGGCTGAATAATTTTACACGCCCAATTTTTCAGTTTTTGTTTGTTAAAAAAGTTTGAAATATCCAATAAATGTCGTTCCACTTCATGATTGTGTCCCACTTGTTGTTGATTCTTCACAAAAAAATACAGTTTTATATCTTTATGTTTGAAGCCTGAAATGTGGCAAAAGGTCGCAAAGTTCAAGGGGGCCGAATACTTTCGCAAGGCACTGTAATTGACATCCAATCACATGAACTGTCACTCTCTCGCAGGAATTCCACTGACGGTCCGTATGTAGCCAAACGTAGCTGCTGCTCATTCAGTTTGCTTGAAAATTAATAAATGGTTAAAAAAAAGTAAGTCCACAAAGACACATACCAGCTTTACTGGTAGTGCTGCTACTACCAGCAGTACTACACCTGCACCAACTCAAGTTGTTCTGCTTCCATGAGCACATCCAATGCTGGAATCAGTAATTCTACATTTGTCATTAGCCCAGCTAACATGGACACTGACAGTTGTGAATCTGATGCAGCCGACGAGCTATTGTCCCCTTACCCGGGAAAGCACCGAACAACAGACGGGGACAATGGACCATCGAAGAGGTGCAAATATGATGAGAACTACATTGATTTGGTGTTCACTTATATTGGGAGTATTGCCTTTCCTCAGCCACAGTGTTTTATATGTGCAAAAGTACTATCTCACAACTCGATGAAACCTTCACCCATTGCTCAGACATTTAGAAACAAAATGTTCCAATTTGAAAAATAAGCCACAGTAGTTTTTTGAGCGAGGATTAAGACAACTTTCGAGTAATAAGACATGTATAAAAGCAACAGATACCATTAATAATAAGGGGCTAGAAGTGTCTTATATGGTGAGCTACCGAGTGGCTAGGACAGGCAAGACCCATACTATTATGGAGACCTTACAGTGGCAAGAAAAATAACGTGAACCCTTTGGAATTACCTGGATTTCTGCATAAATTGGTCATAAAATTTGATCTGATCTTCATCTAAGTCACAACAATAGGCAAACACGGAGTGCTTACAATAATTGGTGTGTTATTAGTTTATTTTTCTTGTCCACATTGAATACATCATTTAAACATTCACAATGTAAGTTGGAAACAGTATGTGAACCCCTAGGCTAATGACTTCTCCAAAAGCTCATTGGAGCCAGGAGTCAGCTAACCTGGAGTCCAATCAATGAGATGAGATTGTAGATGTTGGTTAGAGCTGCCTTGCCATATAAGAAATACTCACAAAATTTGAAGCATTGCCTGATGTCTCGAACAAAAGAGATCTCAGAAGACCTAAGATTACAAATTGTTGACATGCATGAAGCTGGAAAGGGATACAAAAGTATCACTAAAAACCTTGATGTTCATCAGTCCACGGTAAGACAAATTGTCTATAAATGGAGAAAGTTCAGCACTGTTGCTACTCTCCCTAGGAGTGGCCGTCCTGCAAAGATGACTGCAAGAGCACAGCGCATAATTCTCAATGAGGTTAAGAAGAATCCTAGAGTGTCAGCTAAAGACTTCCAGAAATCTCTGGAACATGCTAACATCTCTGTTGACGAGTTAACGATACGTAAACCACTAAACAAGAATGGTGTTCATGGGAGGACACCACGGAAGAAGCCACTGCTGTCCAAAAAAAAACAACATTGCTGCACATCTGAAGTTCGCAAAAGTGCACCTGGATGTTCCACAGCGCTACTGGCAAAATATTCTGTGGACAGATTAAACTAAAGTAGAGTTGATTAGAAGGAACACACAACACTATGTGTGGAAAAATAAATGCACGCACCAACATCAAAACCTCACCCCAACTGTAATGTATGGTGAAGGGAGCATCATGGTTTAAAGCAGCCCCAGGGCCTGGACAGCTTGCTATCATCAATGTAAAAATGCATTTTTTAAGTTATTCAATACATTTTGCTGGAGAATGTAAGGCTCTCTATCCACCAATTGAAGCTCAACAGAAGTTGGGTGATGCAAAAAGGACAACAACCCAAAACACAGAAGTAAATCAACAACAGAATGGCTTCAACAGAAGAAAATACGACATCTGGAGTGCCCAGTCAAAGTCCTGACCTCGACCCGATTGAGATGCTGTGACATGACCTCAAGAGAGTGGTTCACACCAGACATCCCAAGAATGTTGCTGAACTGAAACGTTTGTTTGCAAAGTGGAATGGTTCAAAATTACTTATGACCGTTGTGCAGGTCTGATCGGCAACTACAGAAAATGTTTGGTTGTGGTTATTGTTGCCAAAGGAGGATGAACCAGTTATTAAATCTAAGGGCTCACATACTTTTCCCAACCTGAACTGTGAACGTTTACACTGTGTGTTCAATAAAGACATGAAAACCTATAATTGTTAGTGTGTTATTAGTTTAAACAGATTGTGTTTGTCTATTGTTGTGACTTAGATGAAGATCAGATCAAGTTAAATGACCAATGTTTGCAGAAATCCAGGTAATTCCAAAGGGTTCACATACTTTTTCTTGCCACTGTAATTCTGCTTGCTGTCCCGGATATGGCTGGGAGAAAAGGCCAAAAAAACTATACAGTGACATAATCAGAAGCCACTGCTAGATTTCTGGATTGGGCTGTGCTCAGAGTATCCTGGCTTGGCAAATCGCACTGTTAAGACACTGATACCCTTTGCAAGCACATACCTATGTGAGAGTGGATTCTCAGCCCTCACTAGCATGACAACTAAATACAGGCACAGACTGTGTGTGGAAAATGATTTAAGACTGAGACTCTCCAATACAACCCAACATTTCAGAGTTATGTGCATCCTTTCAAGCACACCCTTCTCGTTAACCTGTGGTGAGTTATTCACCATTTTCGATGAACAAATACAGTTTAATATGTAAGATGGCTAAATAAAGAGCAACATTATTGATTATTATTATTTGTGCCCTGGTCCTATAAGAGCTCTTTGTCACTTTCCACGAGCTGGGTTGGGACAAAGACTCACACTCATTCTTATGTTTAATAAATGTATCACATAACGTGTGTGTGGCAGGCTTACAATGACGGCAAAAAACAACATTTGAGAGTGCGATGATCCTGGTGCTAGAGGGGGTACGCAGCTGGAGGTTGAATGTTTGAAGGGGTACGGGACTATAAAAGGTTTGGGAACCGCTGGTGTAGATGAAGTGGAGGAGACAATTCAGAGGGTAAATGGACAAGACAAACAATTTAAGTGCCTTTGAATGGGGTTAGGTAGTACATGCCAGGTGCTCCGCTTTGTGTCAAGAACTGCAATGCTGCTGGGTGTTTCACACTCACAGTTTCCAGTGTGTATCAAGAATGGTCCAACACCCAAAGGACATCCAGCCAACTTGGCACAACTATGGGAAGCATTGGAGTCAACATGGACCAGCATCCCTGTGGAATGCTTTCGAAACCTTGTAGAGTCCATGTCCCGACAAATTGAGGCTGTTCTGAGATGGTGCAACTCTATATTAGGAAAGTGTTCCTAATGTTTGGTATAATCAGTGTACATCTAGCTTGTGTTTCTAAGCATCCGCAGGACAGAACGTCAGTGTTGGGTAAGCTAAAGGGGGAGATGTGTACTCTTTGTTAACTGCTTGTGCACAATCTCTAACATTAAGGAAGTCTCAAGGTTCTGCTTGACTGAGTTAGAATACCTAAGCTGTAGACTATACTATTTACCATGAGAGTTTTCATCTATATTCTTTGTAGGTGTTTATTTATAACCACAAACCGATGCTGGCACTTACCGCACTCAACGAGTTGTATAGGACCATAAGAAAACAAGAAAATGCACATCCAGAGGCGGCACTCTTTGTGGCCAGTGATTTTAATGTAGGGGAAATGAAATCCGTTTTATCTAATTTCTACCAGCATATCACCTGTGGAACTACAGCCAAAGAAATATACAGTAGATCCCCTTTACTCTACACACAGAAACGCAAAGAAAGCTCTCACTCACCCTCCATTTGGCAAATTTGACCATAACTCTCCTCCTGATTCTTGTTTACAAAAGAAACGCAAACAGGAAGTACCAGTGGAAGTGGTCCTATGAAGCGGATGCTAGGCTACAGGACTGTTTCGCTAGCACAGACTGTAATATGTTCCTGGATTAATCTGATGGCATTGAGGAGTTAACCACATCAGTCACTGGCTTAATTGAAAAGTGCATTGACGACGTCATCCCCACAGTGACCGTACGTACGTACATACCCCAACCAGAAGCCATGAATTACTTGCAACATCCGCATTGAGCTAAAGGCTAGTGCTGCCGCTTTCAAGGTGCGGGACACTAATCCGAAAGCTTAAAAGAAATACCCCTAAGCCCTCCGACGAACCATCAACAGGCAAAGTGCCAATACAGGACTAAGATTGAATCCAACTACACCGGCTCTGATGCTCATCGGATGGGGCAGAGCTTGTAAACTATCAAGGATTACAATGGGAACCCTAGCCACGAGCTGCCCAGTGACGCGAGCCTACCATATGAGATAAATGCCTTCTATGCTCGCTTCGAGGCAAACAACACTGAACCATGCATGACAGCGCCAGCTGTTCCGGATGACTGCATGATCACGCTCTCCGTAGCCGATGTGAGAAAGACCTTTAAAACAGGTTAACATTCACAAGGCTGCAGGGCTAGACGGATCACCATTATGCGCACTTAAACATGCGCTGACCTGCTGGCAAGTGTCTTCACTGACATTTTCAACTTCTCCCTGACCCAGTCTGTAATACCTACATCTTTCAAGAAGACCACCATTGCTCCTGTGTCCAAGAGCACCAAGAAAACCTTTCTAATTGACTATTGTCCCATAGCGCTCACATCTGTTGCCATGAAACACTTTGCATGGCTGGTGTCTTGACATTGTCCTGGGGGATAGGTTTATGACAGTCATAAATACCTCTTCCCCCCTTTCCCTTCTCTAACCTACTGAGGTTATATTTAAAAAAACCTTGGTTAACATAGAGATTCTGGGAACATCAGTATGTGGGGGGAATTTAACTATATTCTGGTAATCCGAACAATTGAACATATGCGGTGGTACTTAATGAATATGATGTCAGTTCGGTTGTCATCTGAGACATTCTCATTAATGATAAGATGACAAACTCTACAGTCTAAAGTATATACATGTACATCAGAGTTATCAGATTCACATGGAATTGTTGTTCAATTTAAATGTTTGAATATGAAGTTATTATTGATGGGATGAAATGTGATTTTAGCTTCTAAAATGTGAGATGTGGGTTTTCATAAGTTAGGGCTGCTCACTCAGTGGCCCGCCCACGTGAAGAGACAGAGGTTGTAAACTGTGACACACACACCTTTTCTCCCTTCCTATATAAAGCCTTGACGACAACATAACTTTCTGTTCCAATGAGGTAGGATGACGATCCTATGTCAGAATGGTTCAGATAAAACTACAGAACGAAGCCAACATCAGCATGAGCTTTGGTTGCAAATGGTATGAACTTTGAACTCTTATTCACAACAGAAATGATACCTCCTAGCCATTGAGTTAGCGACCGCAGCTGCAAACGCAGGTTAGGAAGGAACGGACAGAGTATCCCATCTACCACACAATGACGTTACTACAACTTATCCAAGTGACCACTAGAGACATTCTTCAAAGGACAGAGGACTCGGTTTGGCAACACGGTCTTCCATCTACCACCAACCTACTGATGCGCAGCTCAGAGTAAATATTTATTGCATTTTCCTTTTCCAAATGGGCGGTAATTTAGAATGCATAAGATACTGTATTTATGATAGCACAGCTTCACCTTTGTTCCAGTCTCCCGCTCTTTTACTCAACCCAGCCCATTTTCCTTTGTGTAACAAGCTGTCATATCTGTTCCGCCCACTAGGGACGTTTTCCTATGACGTAAAGCATTATCCAGGTATAATTCATTCTTTGTATATGTAATTCTGTGTGATTAGTTAGGTATTTAGTAAATAAATAATTAAACCCAATTTTGTATTGCTGATTCAACTTGTTAGCCAGGGTTCTTGAAGATAACCAAGAATTTACAACTTTCAGATGAGACTGAAGTAAGATGAAGATTAATGTTGACTGCTATGGATGTAAAATAATTACTAGTTCTTTAAGAGTTTATTCGGAAGATAGCAGCTCTATAAATATTATTTTGTGGTGCTCGACTCTCTAGTCAATTACATTTACATGATTAGCTCAATCAGGTGATATTAATTACGAAGAAATTATTTTATAGAATAGCATGTTTTAGCAATTAATCCGGCATAGACAAAGACACGACACTGGTCATGGCTCACATCAACATCATCATCCCAGGCACCATGTACTCACTCCAATTTGCGTACTATCCCAATACATCCACAGACGGCACAATCTATATTGCACTCCACACTTCCCTTTCTCCCCTGGACAAAAGGAACACCTATGTGAGAATGTTGTTCATTGACTACAGCGCAACATTCAACACCATAGTGCGTTCCAAGCTAAGAACCAATTGCCAATTTTAAACAATCACATTTGTTACCCAGAAATAATTTTGAGATAGGGCTGAACACTTCCCTCTGCAACTGGATCCTGGACTTCCTGATGGGTCAACCCCAAATGGTGTGGGTAGGTAACAACACATCCACCACGCTGACCCTCAACACGGAGACCCCTTAGGGGTGTGTTCTTCGTCCCCTCTTGTACTCCCTGTTCACCCACGACTGTGTGGCTGAGCATGACTCCAACACCATCATTAAGTTTGCTGATGACACAACTCTGCCTGATCACCAACAATAATGAAACAGCCTGTAGGGAGGAGGTCAGAGACCTGGCAGTGTGGTGCCAGGACAACAATGTCTCTGTTACCTCCCATTTACATCAATGGGGCTAAAGTGGAGCGGGTCCTTCAAGTTCATCGTTGTCCACATCACTAAGGATCTATCATGGTTAGCACATATCAATACAGTCGTGAAGGCACAACTTCCCCCTCAGGAGCCTGAAAAGATTTAGCATGGGCCCTCAGATCATCAAAAGGTTCTACAGCTTTCTAGTGCGTATGGCCCAGTACATCACGTCATCCAGGACCTCTATACCAGGCAGTGTCAGAGAAAGGCCCTAAAAATTGTCAAAGATTCCAGCCACCCAATACATAGTGGTACCAATGCACCAAGTCTAGAATCAACAGGACCCTGAAAAGCTTCCACCCCCAAGCCATAAGACTGCTAAATAGCTAGTTAAATAGTTAACCAAGTAGCGATCCAGACTATCTGCAT